>NC_036866.1:31390857-31465422 GCF_002910315.2 Salvelinus sp. IW2-2015
TATTGCGCGACCACTGGGAACACCGTTCCCTGTCACTTCGGCAGCGGCTTTGAGTGTTGTTTACCTAACCTACTGTCACTGTGGCAGGTGTTTCTGTCGCCGTAGGAGAGAAGGTCAGGGATATGAGCAATTGCGTTGCTTATGCATCACTGATGAAATAAGCGGTCGGTGGTTTTTCTTAAAAGAGACACGCCTTTTGTTGATATGTAATTGGTTGGAGCGATGACGCGTACTTCTTAAAGGGAATGTTATGGTGCAACCGTTACGCAAGCTTTTTTCTCCGTCAACAAAGGTATAACGATTTTCGGGAATTTTACCGCCGTTTTACTTCCTCAATAGCTAATTGGCAGGTGAAGAGGTATTGCGGATTTGGGAAGTTCGGCAAGTTCAATTAGATTGTTCCCGTTATGGTTAGCAAAGCACACCTTAACAATTTATGTGCGTTTCCGGCCACAGGTCTTATTATTGTCTTTGGATCTCACACGAGAGCAGACTTTGGAGTGTATCGTTAAAAATCAAGTATGACGAACAGACTGTAATTATGCTTTATGCTAGTACGGGGGTAGTCAACGGTGATGTTTGAGTGTGTGACGTGGCCATAAGCTACGTGCTTGCCCGAGAAAGGGAGAGAGGCCAGAGGCGCAGGTGGTACCTCGTAACGCCTGAGCGCCTCACTGGATGAGTAGGGAGAGGTGGGGCGACAGCGGTGAGGCAGAGCAGCCACAAGGCACCCTGTTGCTGAGGAACCAAGTGTCCGCTGTTTAGGGCACAGGAGTTGCAACTTGTACCAGAGGGAAAGTGTTATGCACAGAAAAATGGTTGTTCTGTTAGAAGCTAAGGTAAGAAAATGGCATGAATATGAGACAGACAATACTATGCGCCACTCCAGAGCTGGTGGCAAGGAAGCAGCCGTACCCGATGAGCGAGTTGAGGTGGAGATACAGTCAATACTCTAAGGAACACTTGCGGCACACAGGCTTACATAGATCGAGAAGCCTAAATACTTCTCACAACAGGTTCACCTCGGAATGAGAACGCAATGCACCACTCTGGCCTACAATAGCCCAAACGCGTCTCACGAGAGGAGGGTTGCAACGATGTCAGGGGCATTAGTCTTTCCCACCACTCCAACGAGTATGCTTGGATCACAGACTGCAAGAGTGAAGATAAGGAAAAGGAAATGCAAACTGAGGTTATGAATGAATGAGATAGGAAAATATCAAAGCTAGCCCAGAGTTGGGCGCGGGAGTGGTCTTGAAGAGGAGATTTTGGATAGAATAGGGAGTCAGATTCAGGTACAGGTCGACAATGTGAGAACGACAACCACCAGCGCATCGTCACTCAAATGGTCTCAGCTTCGCGACCGAACTATGTGTACTCATGCCGCCTGCGTGTCGCAAGGCGTGACCACCGGCCAATTGAGCGTTGAAAACTGACGGCCAAAACACATCGCACACATGATCAGCTGTGTCCGACAATTCTATATCTACCCCCTGCCCTCCTCATCCTTATGACAACTAGTCAGAAGGATTCTCGATTACTCTAGCATGTGTGACAAACACATCCATGAAAACCACAGCCGCCTGTCTCACTATGGAGCTTTTCCTCAAGATGCGAGAGCCCCTACGCCAGAGAGTAGCATATCTGGACTCTTGAACCTTATCTGCAGGGCTAAGAAATAGTCCAAACTAGTCAGTCATTTGATGCGCGCCTCTCAACCTAGGCACCGAGCCCACCCTGGGCAAATGAACATGAGGTTAACAAAATTCATAGAGTAATCTATACGAAGTTCACTTTAAGTGGGGTACTCTCCATTCAAGCCCCGAATCGGTATGTTTTATTAGAAGGCTGAGTCTTCCCGTTAGAATATCTTTTTCGATGAGCGATTCCTGCTCCCGCTCTCCTAGCGTCACACGTTGCAGGTAGCTGCTTCACTGATATAGTTGAACCAAAAAAAAGGGGGTATTAGGCTTTGATCACAAAGGCAGCCAATTGCGCGAAAACTGTGTTCGCACCTGGCTTGATGCGAACAGGAAATACACTAAAATCCACCTGTCGGACTCAAAATAAATCGTACATGTGATCACCAAGCAAACGGTTGACACAGAGTACCCTCCTGGGCAGTTCTGTACAGAACTAATGATACAACCATCATTAGACCGCTCAATCAATTGTTCCGAATAACTTAGTTTCTAATAAGACATGTCATATATACGCACATTGTAAAACATAGAACTGATGAAACCTATGGGTGGAGTTAGCTTTCTCTGGACTACAGGCAAGAAGCCCCTGGCTATATCGGTGAGTAATCCAACGAGGTACTTCTCCGATACAAAATCAATCTTGATAGAAGCCTTTCGTGTTTCGGGGATGAATTTATTTGACATTGATCCAAAGATAACCATGTGGAAAGATAGAGTTATACTGTAATTTGCTGGCTGACCTCATAGGGATCGAGTTGGTAAAGAACTAGGGGGTTCACGCGTCCTTGAAAGATTGCACATCCGCTGTCGAAGACCCAGGCGCGCACTCATGCAGGGATGCCCCCAATTTCATGGCCATTATATTGTTCTGGCAAGTTGAACTATAGCTTTGCTCTTTATCTTTAAGAGTTTCGAGGCCCTTTACCACTGGTTTCGTCTGCTAGCACTACATCAGTGCGAGTAAATAGAAAGTCTCACTGATGATGCAGCTAACTTGCTCACTGACGTATCCTACGTACACGGATGACGTGACGAAGTAAATTATCTATCTCTGACGTACGACCAAACTGCAGGTAATATGTATATTACGAGTTATATCTCAACACACTGGTCCTTTCAAGTGGTGCTCCATTGAGTGCGGAGCAAACATCCCATCCGGCCAAATCCCCATCACGACTAGACATTCAATTGCGAGAAAAAGAGTGGAACTCATGACGCTAAGTACGCAAGCCTCACGACCTTCTAAGACAGGGTACACGACCCCTCCATCCAACACGCGGTTCCAAGACAGGGGGCTTCACGAGGGGTCCGCTCCACGGTTACCAGGGGGGCAGATGATGGGATGAAGACTTTGGGTGTTTTTCTAGGCTTTGATGTATTTCAGAAAAGAACTGGGGAGGGTGTAGTGGAGAAAGGTGTGTGCCAGACTGTCAAGGTGGAAATAGGTGCTACCCCAGCTGTCTTATAGGGGAAGGGTACTGGTAGCTAATAATCTTGCTGCATCTACCCTGTGGCACAGACTAATGATTTTACAGCCACCGGGGTCTGATACGAGAACTTCAGAGGACCCTTGTCAATTTCATCTGGTCTGGACAACACTGGATTAAAGCTGCAGCCCTGTACCTGCCACTGCACCGATGGTGGGCAAGCCTGGTGGACATTATTCCAGGATCATGGCTTTCCGGCTTCAACAGCCCAGAGACTGTTGTACAGTGATGGTTCTAGCTGGGTCGACACAGCCTACACATTGATGAGGAGAGCGGGATGTTTGGGCTTAGACAAGCACCTTTTCCTCTTAAAGCTGGAGGGGGTGATTTGTCTGGCCTGACTCCATTTTATGAGTCTGTTATGCAGGCTTGGAGAGTTCTTGTCAAGTCCCGTAAGGCCGGCATGCCACCAGGGATGTGCTTTTTGAAGAGCCTCTTTTTTTACAACACTTCCACCCAGTCCCGTGCTCTGGGTTCAGCCAGCCTACATTCATGCCTGTTAGTTTTGGGGTGTACTAAGCTGGGTCATCTGATGCGAAGCTGGAGCAGATCTTTGGAGGAGCTAGGAGAAAGAGCGGGGATCCGATCATCTCGCCTACTGAGGAAGGTCGTCGCTGAGGTCTGCGATTCCTTCCCAATTACTTTAAACTGTCTACCGAGTCAGAAACCCGGATCCGGGAGCACCCCCCACCCCCCCAGTCAAAAAAGCTGAAATAGCATAGCTAGCATAGCGTCACAAGCTAAATAAGTAGCACTCTAAATATCATTCAATCACACGTCCAAGATACCAGATGAAAGATCCAACTTTCCTGCTCAATCCGTTGAGTGAAAAATCCCAACATGACGATCATATCTAGAATCATCTTTATAAAAAGGGTATGTCAGCTATATACAGGGTGCAAAGAAACCACAATTATGTACAAATCTGTTAGCTAACCACGTATTTAGCAAAAACGGACACCACTTTTTCAGCCATTCCAATGTCACCCCTATTTTCTATTTCTCCACAGCTAGCTATCTTCCAATATCGGCCAAACATCAGAAGAGTATTGATAGCCACATAAGCCCAAGAAAAAACCTTACATTTCAGACGACCCAGTTGATTACTATTTATTTGTATAGGATAGTTTTTCGTTAAGAAAAAATGTGCATATGTTCAGTAGAAATACATAGTTTACAATTGCACCCACCATCACAACTGGACTAGAATAAACAAGATACAGAGCAGCACCGTGTCGTACCATTACAAAATTTACTCAATCCATAGAAAATATTCATTAATAATAGAACCCCACAAGCATAAGTCAATGGAGACGACAGACTCTTGACTGAAACTTTCAGACAAACAATAAACCAACAAATCAATTTTCAGAATACTTTCCATAACGGATACATCTAAGATACAGCGTGAAGACACAATAAATCGGCTGGACAGACGGGAGACTCTGGCCTGCTGAGGCGCACAGTAGGCCTGGTGCGTGGTGCCGGAACTGGTGGTACCGGGCTGGGGACACGCACCACTGGGCGATTGCGGGGAGCAGGAACAGGGCATACTGGACCCTGGAGACGCACAGTAGGCTTGGTGCGTGGTGCCGGAACTGGTGGTACCGGACTGGGGACACGCACCACTGGGCGAGTGTGGGCGTACTGGACTCTGGAGGGCGTACTGGACTCTGGAGACGCACAGGAAGCCTGGTGCGTGGTGTTTGTTACTGGTGGTACTGGGCTGGTGCGAGGGGCTGCCACAGGCAGACTGGTGCGTGGAGAAGGCACCGGATAGACCGGACCGTGGAGGCGCACTACAGGTCTCGAGCACCAAGCCTGCCCAACCCTAACTGGCTGAATGCTCCCCGTAGCCAGGCCAGTGCGGCGAGGTGGAATAGCCCGCACTGGGCTGTGCTGGTGAACCGGGGACACCATGCGTAGGGCTGGTGCCATGTACACTGGCCCGAGGAGTCGCACTGGAGACCAGATGCGTAGAGCCGGCTTCATGGCACCTGGCTCGATGCCCACTCTAGCCTGGCCGATACGAGGTGCTGCTATGTACCGCACCGGGCTATGCCTGCCTACCGGGGACACCGTGCGCATCTCTGCATAACACGGTGCCTGCCTGGTCGCTCTCTCTCCACGGTAAGCACGGGGAGTTGGCTCAGGTCTCCTTCCTGGTTTAGACACACTCCCCGTGTGCCACCCCCCAAGAAATTTTTGGGGCTGCCTCTCTGGCTTCCAGCCGCGCTTTCGTGCAGCCTCCTCATACCACCGCCTCCAGCTCAGCTTTGGGGCGGCGATACTCACCAGCCTGTGCCAAGGGTCCCTTTCCGTCCAGAATTTCCTCCCAAGTCCATTTCCCCAGATATCGCTGGTTCTCCTGCTGTTGTCCGTTACCACGCTGCTTGGTCCTTTTTTGGTGGGTGGTTCTGTAACGGCTGTCGTCTTCCTCCTCGTCTGAGGAGGAGAAGTTTGAAGGATCGGAGGACCAATGCGCAGCGTGGTAATTGTTCATCTTATTTAATGAAAGTGAACAACTCAAAATACAAAAAACAACAAAAGTGAAAACCGAAACAGTTCTATCTGGTGCAGACACACAAAGACTGAAAACAACCACCCACAAAACCCAACAGAAAACAGGCTACCTAAATATGGTTCCCAATCAGGGACAACGATTGACAGCTGCCTCTGATTGAGAACCATATCAGGCCAAACACAGAAATACAACACAGAAACACAAAACATAGATTACCCACCCAACTCACGCGCTGACCACACTAAAACAAAGAAAATACAAAAGAACTATGGTCAGAACGTGACAGTATTTTAATGTTAAGTTGTTACATGATGCCATGTTTTGTGAAAGGTTTTTGTTGTTTTGGGAAAATGGAGGGTTATATAAAAGGGAATTTTGAGTGCTTGAGACAATGGTGGAAGGTTGGGAAGGCCCAAATACGATTGTTTTGTCAACAGTGTACTGCCCTGTCTCGTATTGAAGTTAAAGAGACTATCAGGGCCCTTGAACAGGACATCACATCTATTGAATTGAAGTTGTTCACTCAGAATGACCCTGGACTAGTTATGGAACTTACAGGACAAGAGACATTAACTGAGGTCGTTTTTACATGAAAGAGTGAAGGGTGCCTTGATTAGGTCTCGTTTTGCTACCCTCAAGGATATGGATGCTCCTAGCGCTTTTTTTAAACCTAGGACAGTCGACATTGCAACGCAAACAGATGGTCTGCCTTTGTCTCCCTGGTGGGAAGGTGACCACGGATGACAGTGAAATGCGCCAACATGCCGTGGATTTTTACTCTGCCCTCTCTCTATATGGCGGAGGATTGTGATTCTCTGTGTACTGAACAGTTGTTACATGGACTTCCTCAATTGGGCCCTGAGCAGAGAGTTGCTTTGGACTCTGACATTACTCTGCAGGAGATGTCCACAGCAGTTATGCAGCTCTCAACAGGCCGAGCCCCTGGCATTGATGGTTTACCATCTGAGTTTTACAAGCACTTTTGGGGGTCTATTGGCGAGGATTTTTATGAAGTGGTTTGTGAATCTTTTCATGAGGGTTCTCTTCCTGTATCCTGTCAACGTGCAGTGCTTTCGTTGTTGCCAAAAAAGGGGGATTTGGCTTTTATAAAAAATTGCCYACCTGTTGCATTGCTGTGCGCAGAKTATAAAATTGTATCTAAATGTCTTTCAAACAGGTTGAAAGAGTATCTGGGGCAGTTGTACTGTGTACCTGACCGCTCTATTGTTGATAACTTGTTTCTAATAAGACATGTTTTAGACATTTGTAAACTGCCTGATGTAAATGTGGGTTTACTTTCTTTGGATCAGGAGAAGGCCTTTGATCGTGTGGACCACCAGTACTTGTTCAAAACACTGAAAGCCTTTGGGTTTGGGGATGTTTTTTTGTCTTGGATGAGTTTACTGTATGCTGGGGCCTCATGTATGGTGTAGATGGGGGGTGGTTTGAGTTGCACCATCCCTGTCAAAAGGGGCATCATGCAGGAATGCCCAATTTCATGGCAGTTATATTGTCTGGCAATTGAACCAATGCTTTGTTTTTTAAGAGCGAGGCTTACTGGTTTCTCTGTGCCTGGGGTAATGAAGGGTCCCATGATAGCACTGTCTGCGTATGCAGATGACGTGACAGTTTTTATTACAGGGGGTGAGGATGTTATGGTTCTCTCAAACACTTTAAAGGTGTATGAGGGGGCCTCCTCAGCTAGAGTCAATTGGGAAAAGAGTGAATCGCTGTGGGCAGGTCAGCTTTAGACGGGGTCCGCTCCACGGTTACCAGAGGGGCTTCAGACGGGGTCCGCTCCACGGTTACCAGGGGGGCAGAGATGGGATGAAGACTTTGGGTGTTTTTCTAGGCTTTGATGTATTTCAGAAAAAGAACTGGGGGAGGGTGTAGTGGAGAAAGTGTGTGCCAGACTGTCAAGGTGGAAATAGGTGCTACCCCAGCTGTCTTATAGGGGAAGGGTACTGGTAGCTAATAATCTTGCTGCATCTACCCTGTGGCACAGACTAATGATTTTACAGCCACCGGGGGGTCTGATACGAGAACTTCAGAGGACCCTTGTCAATTTCWTCTGGTCTGGACAACACTGGATTAAAGCTGCAGCCCTGTACCTGCCACTGCACGAMGGTGGGCAAGGCCTGGTGGACATTTATTCCAGGATCATGGCTTTCCGGCTTCAAGRAGCCCAGAGACTGTTGTACAGTGATGGTTCTAGCTGGGTCGACACAGCCTACACATTGATGAGGAGAGCGGGATGTTTGGGCTTAGACAAGCACCTTTTCCTCTTAAAGCTGGAGGGGGGTGATTTGTCTGGCCTGACTCCATTTTATGAGTCTGTTATGCAYGCTTGGAGAGTTCTTGTCAAGTCCCGTAAGGCCGGCATGCCACCAGGGATGTGGCTTTTTGAAGAGCCTCTTTTTTTACAACACTTCCACCCAGTCCCGTGCTCTGGGTTCAGCCAGCCTACATTCATGCCTGTTAGTTGTGGGGTGTACTAAGCTGGGTCATCTGATGCGAAGCTGGAGCAGATCTTTGGAGGAGCTAGGAGAAAGAGCGGGGATCCGATCATCTCGCCTACTGAGGAAGGTCGTCGCTGAGGTCTGCGATTCCTTCCCAATACTTAATCTGCAGTATGTGACTGACACTTCCAATTCTGATCGGTGGAAGGAGGGTCTGGATTATGTGTTCCCTGCACTGATTATTAGTGCTGTGGTGGGGTCATTCGAGGAGGACGTGGGGATGCAGCTTTCATTCGATTCCCCGGAGCTGGGGGAGTTCAAGGAGTTGGGAAAGAAGACCCTGTACAACATTTGTGTTAAAGTGTCCCATGCCTCTTCCCTGGAAAGGGTCAAATCGACGAGGTGGGKGGGTGTGTTTGGTCCAGGTGCATCCCCAAAAGGCTGTTGGCGGTCTTTATACAAACTGCCTATTGAAAAGAGGACAGCTGACCTCCAATGGAGGATAATACATGGAGCCATAGCCACCAATATGCATCTGGTACACCTGGATCCGACAGCTGGGGAGGGGTGTCCATTCTGTGCTGAGTCTGAAACTTTGGCACATCTGTTTTTACAGTGTCCCAGGTTGGTCGGGATGATTGACCTGATCACTTCTTGGTTCTCAGCTTTGGGAGAGGTTTTGTCTTCCCAACTGTTTATATTTGGGCTAAAGTACAGGTTTAGTCGAAGAGGTGTAATTATTTTGCATAATTTTGTGTTCGGGGCAGCTAAATTAGCAATATGGAAGACCTGAAAGAACAGTTTTCAGGGACAGGGGTCTGTGGATGTGGTGGGAATGCTGGAGGGAATGTTGGCAGCGAGACTGAGGGTTGAGTTTGCCTATTACAAACTGGTTAACAATATTGATCTGTTTATGAGTATATTGGGTATTCAGAGTCTGTTGTGTTTAGTTACTGTGGGTGCTGTGTTTTTAATTGATGTGTAACTATGGTTTTGTATGAGTTTTAATTGTGTTGTGGGTTCCCAGACACCTCTCTCTCTCTCTCTGGGAACTGAATCAATGCTATATCTTAACCTGGTACCATGAAGAGGATGTGAAATGGATAGAATATATGGAACTATGTTTGATTATATTTTATGGGTCTAAGAGGGTACAATAATATGTTTTATTCATGCTATCAATGTAGAGGAGTACCTATAGAGCATCTCTTTACTCCAGCTGAATAAGTCTGCAGGGCTCAGCACAGTGTCCTGAGTGTCCCCTAGTTAATATATGCACTTTGATATTGGCGTCACACAGCCAGACAAATCATCCTTTAATTGTTCCTCTCAGGAGAGCCCAGTGAAGTGCAAGGCCTCACTTCTTGTCCTGAAGCACCTAGTGGGGGGAGGTAGCCCTGCCAACACAAAAAGGCTGAACATGCCCCAAGGGTGCTTTTCTCTCTCTCCACCTCCTCATTGGTCTCAACACAAGCTTTGATGAAAAGACCGTTCCTCACGTGATCCTCTAATTGTAATTGTTTTGGATGAGAAGCTGTACTACAGTGCTAACGCTGTTTTATGATTATTGAATTTCATTAGGTGTCCAACTGAAACAGTGTCCCTGCGCTCGAGGGCTAGCTAATTAAACAAAAGCACCCCAAATTTGCTTTACACTGGTGTGGAAATTGAGGAATTAATTAAATACACAAGTTTGCCACAACAGGAAGGTGGCTAGACTTAGACGGAATGTAATTATTACTGCTGCGTAATTGAATTGTTTGCGTTTCACACTTTTTCAGAAATGAGTATTTCAGTGSCCCCAGGCTTAGGATTAATTCAGTTTAAAAACATGTGCTCACAACAAAATTACTGAAATGCTTTTCTGGTAAACTAGATGCTAGATCTTTAGTCGGTGGTGATTTTGTTCTGAGTGTTGGTCCAAACTTGGAAATCAAATTGTGGGATTGTTCTGAATGGCTTGTTTTGTCTTTGATGTCATCTTGCATTTCATTTGAACATCCTTTGCTCTCATTTAGGAAAGCAACCACTGGCACAGTCAGTCTCAAGAAATGTGTGAAGTAAATGGAGGCAAATGTAAGGGTCAATCCATCCATTTCCATCCTTGACAGATTCTATGTGACCATTTCAGTGAAAATATTTTCATTGGAGAATGCAGACCTATCTTTTACTTGTGAGAGCCAGGAGAGAAAACAGTGGAGACAATACCCAGACAGCCTGTGCTCTATTACAGTCCCTCCATAGGCCACTCTCCGACCATATTCACCCATTTTTCTTTAATGTCAAAACAAATCATTCACAGATAAATGGTAAATGGAGTGCAGTGACGTCTATGCCTGTTGTTCTGGTCCAGTTGGTAAACTCTATCCATTTTGGTAATGGATCTCATTTCATTAATACACCTGTTTTTACTCCCTGACTGCCATCTACCGCCCTCTAGGGGAGAGCGAGTTAGTATCCTTAAAGACGCTTGTCTTGTCTTCCTGGGTTTGGCAGCCTCGAGTGTCGGCCTTGTGTTCTATGGGAAATTAATCCTATTGTGGAAACTCGACAACTGMACTCCTAAGAAATGGCACTCACTCCTGCCCAGTTCCATCTGATTTTTGCTTGGATGCTAGAGCATTCCTGTTAATGGGTGACCAGCAAAATTAAGGCAGTTATACACTTTTAAAAACCTTACAATACATTCACAACACATTAAGTTTGTGCCCTCAGGCTACTACTCTACTACCACATATCTACAACACAAAATCCATGTGTACGTGTGTGTATAGTGCGTTTGTTATCGTGTGTGTGTATGCATGTGTCMGTGCCTGTGTTTGTGTCTCTTCACAGTCCCTGCTGTTTTTAAATCAAATTGTTCTGCTTGCATGAGTTACATGATGTGGAATAGAGTTCCATGTTGTCATGGCTCTATGTAGTACTGTGCGCCTCCCATTGTCTGTTCTMMACTTGGGGACTGTGAAGAGACGTTTGGTGGCATGTCTTGTGGGTGTCCGAACATCTCAATACCTCTCACAAATACGATTAGTGATGAAGTCAATCTCACCTCCAATTTGAGCCAGGCGAGATTGGCATACATAGTTATATATATTTTTTATTGTAACTTTATTCAACTAGGCAAGTCAGTTAAGAACAAATTCTTAATTACAATGACAGCCTACCGGCGAACAGTGGGTTAACTGCCTTGTTCAAGGGCAGAACGGCKGATTTTTACCTTGTCAGCTCGGGGATTCGTTCCAGCAACCTTTTGGTTACTGGCCCAATGCTSTAACCACTAGGCTACCTGCCGCCCCAATGCTCTCTGTGTAGCTCTCTGTGTACATCCATGGGCCAGCAGTGCTGCCCTGTTTTGAGCCTATTGCAAAGGCCCTCTTTGTGGCACCTGACCACACGACTGAACAGTATTCCAGGTGCGACAAAACTAGGGCCTATAGGACCTGCCTTGTTGATAYTGCATTCAAGAAGGCAGAGCATTGCTTTATTATAGACAGACTTCTCCCCATCTAAGCTACTGTTGTATTAATATGTTTTGAACATAACATTTTACAATCCAGGGTTACTCCAAGAAGTTTAGACACCTCAACTTGCTTATATTCCACATTATTCATTACAAGATTTACTTGAGGTTTAGTGTTTGGTGAATGATTTGTCCCAAATACAATGCCTATRGTTTTTGAAATATTTAGGACTAACTTATTCCTTGCCACCCATTCTGAAACTAACTGCAACGTACACAAGTGTTGTAGTCATTTCAGTCGCTGTAGTAGCTGTCACGCCCTGGCCTTAGTTATCTTTGGGTTTTTTTTTTATTTTAGTTAGGTCAGGGTGTGACAGGGGGGATGTTTGTGTGTATTTGTCTCGTCTTGGGTGGTTGTATTGTATAGGGGGTTTTGTAGAGTTTATGGGGTTGTGTTCAGTGTAGGTGTCTAGGTATGTCTATGGTTGCCTGAGTGGTTCTCAATCAGAGACAGCTGTCTTTCATTGTCTCTGATTGGGAGCCATATTTAAGGCAGCCATAGGCATTAMGCTATGGTGGGTAATTGTCTATGTCTAACGTTAGTAGCTTGTGTATGCACTTTCGTTTGTAGCTTCACGGTCGTTTGTTGTTTTGTTTAGTATTTGTAAAAGTGTTCGTTTCGTGTTTCGTCTTCTCTAATAAAATATGTATTTGTATCACGCTGCACCTTGGTCCACTCTTTCACCTCAAGGCGATCGTGACAGTAGCTGACATATACTGTATATTGTTGTCATCCGCATACATGGACACACTTTACTCAAAGCCAGTGGTATGTCGTTAGTAAAGATTTTAAAAAGGGGCCTAGACAYCTGCCCTGGGGAATTCCTGATTCTACCTGGATTATGTTGGAGGCTTCCATTTAAGAACACCCTCTGTGTTCCGTTAGACAGGTATCTCTTTATTCACAATATAGCAGGGGGTGTAAAGCCAAAACATATACGTTTTTCCGGCAGCAGAATATGATKATGTCAAAAGCCACACTGAAGTATAACAAAACAGCCCCCACAATCTGTTATCAATTTATCTCAGCCAATCATGAGTCATTTGTTTAAGTGCTGTGAATGTTGAATGTCCTTCCATATAAGCATGCTGAAAGTCTGTTGTCAATTTGTTTATTGTAAAATAGTATTGTATCTGGTCAAACATTTTTTTTTAAATTGTTACTAAGTGTTTGTAACAGGCTGATTGGTTGGCTATTTGAGCCAGTAAACGTGGCTTTACTATTCTTAGGTAGCGGAATTACTTTTGCTTGCCTCCAAGCCTGAGGGGACACACTTTCTAGTAGGATTAAATTGAAGATATGGCCAATAGGAGTGGCAATATCGTCTGCTATTATGCTCAATTTTCCATCCAAGTTGTCAGACCCCAGTGGCTTGTCATTGTTGATAGACAACAACAACAAAAAATGTCACCTCTTCCACACTCACTTTACAGAAATCCAAATTACAATACATCTCTTTCATAATTTGGTCAGATATACTTGGTATAGTATATCRTGGCAATAAAAAAAATAAAGTAGTTCGCAATATCAGTGGGTTTTGTGAGGAATGAGCCATCTGATTCAATGATGGAGCTGAGTTTGTCTTTTTGCCCACAATTTCATTTAAGCTTTTTACTATCATTCTTTATATAATGTATCTTTGTTTCATAGTATAGGGTGATAGCGGCTGACAAATTGATMGTACACTTTTAGAAAAAAGGGTTCCAATAGGGTTCTTTGGCTGTCCACATTGGATAACCATTTTTGGTTCCAGGTAGAACCCTTTTTGGTAGACATCTTTTGGGTTCCACTCTCTGTGGAAAAGGTTCTACATGGAACCAAAAACAGTTKTTCAAAGGGTTCCACTATGGGGACTGCTAAAGAACCCTTTTAGGTTCTAGAAAGCAKWTTTTTTTGTAGAGGAATCTAAGTCAGGAAAATCAGTTGTATCAGCAATTGTGGCTGAATGATTCTGGGATAGCATTTTCTTCTGGGAAAATGGTGCGCTTATCAATGCTTTCAAAATCTGTTCCTTTGTGTTATTCTGTTATGTAACTTTTCTTTGGTTGGTAACTTGTTTGTGCCTTTGTGACAAAAGGATTCTCACCCAGTGTGAGCAATACTGTTTTCCTATCTGTCCTCTCCGCTCCCCCTCTGGAAGAGGAGGGACAGAACAATCTAATGACTGAACTSACCTTTCCCCCAGACAAGAAAGTCTGAAACCCCAGGCACCAACAAAGCTCCAGTAACAGGACTAGTTATGCTGAAATAGCATAAAAGGATGGATTGTGGAAGAGTGGAACATGCCCTTGGTGGTTTATGGTTAGTCTACTGCCTAGGAGGCTACTATCAACAGATAAGCAGAAGTAACTGACTCATCCAGGTGGCTTGTGACACCTCTCCCCAGGTCTTGTATTAATGTCTGCGAGAAAAAATCATGATGCTTGTAATAAAGCATTACTGTATTCTGTTCAAATAAAGCTTTTGTATATTGAGATTGCACTGCCTTCTGAGTGGTTTTTCCACCACAAACRTTGTTGCTAACCTCCTGGYACAAATCAATGAGAGATTGATTTCAACGCTCGTCCATTGATTTATATTCCATGTGTGGTTGCTAGCTGTATCCTTCCTGGTATTCAGTATGATGACGGTAGTCTGATGATGAAACAACACAGTTAAATTACGTTGAACCTATATGCAATAGCTGTTGAATTGACATCTMTGCCCTGTGGGAAGGCTGTGAAAAACATTTATAGCATTGTCAGGTATCAAAAGATCTGATCGTTCATCAAACATTAATGTACATTTGAAATTGGAAGTTTACATACACCAACAAAGCTCCAGTAACAGGACTAGTTATGKWGAAATACACCTTAGCCAAATACATTTAAACTCAGTTTTTCACAGTTCCTGACATTTAATCAGAGTAATAATTCCCTGTCTTTGGTCAGTTAGGATCACCACTTTATTTTAAGAATGTAAAATGTKAGAATAATTTATTTCAGCTTTTATTTCTTTCATCACAATCCCAGTGGGACAGAAGTTTACATACACTCAATTAGTATTTGGTAGCATTGCCTTTAAATTGTTTAACTTGGGTCAAACATTTCGGGAAYTATTCCACAAGCTTCCCACAATAAGTTGGGTGAATTTTGGCCCATTCCTACTGACAGAGCTCGTGTAACTGCGTCAGGTTMMTAGGCCTCTTTGCTCGCACACGCTTTTTCAGTTCTGCCCACACTTTTTCTATAGGATTGAGGTCAGTGCTTTGTGWTGGCCACTCCAATACATTGACTTTGTTGTCCTTAAGCCATTTTGCCACAACTTTGGAAGTATACTTGGGGTCATTGTCCATTTGGAAGACCCATTTGCGACCAAGCTTTAACTTCCCGACTGATGGCTTTAGATGTTTCTCAATATATCCAAACATTTTTCCTTCCTCGTGATGCCAATTTTATTTTGAGAGGTGCACCAGTCCTCCTGCAGCAAAGCACCTCCACAACACGATGCTGCCACCCCTGTGCTTCCGGTTGGATGGTGTTCTTCGCTTGCAAGCCTCCCCCTTTTCCTCCAACCATAACAATGGTCAATATTGCAAACAGTTCTATTTTTGTTTCATCAGACCAGAGGACATTTCTTCCCAAAAAGTAACGATCTTCGTCCCCATGTTCAGTTGCAAACCATAGTCTGGCTTTTTTATGGCGGTTTTGGAGCAGTGGCTTCTTCCTTGCCTTTCAGGTTATGTCGATATAGGACTTGTTTTACTGTGGATATAGATACTTTTGTACGTGTTTCCTCCAGCAATTTCACAAGGTCTTTTGCTGTTGTTCTGGGATTGATTTGCACTTTTCGACCAAAAAATGTTCATCACTAGGAGCAAGAACGCGTCTCCTTCCTGAGCGTATGACGGCTGCGTGGTCCCATGGTGTTTATACTTGCATACTATTGTTTGTACAGATGAACGGGTGCCTTCAGGCGTTTGAAATTGCTCCCAAGATTGACCCAGACTTGTGGAGTTCTGCATTTTTTTCTGAGGTCTTGGCTGGGTAGATTTTCCCCCCATGATGTCACGCAAAAGATGTAGGCCTTGAAATACATCCACTGGTACACCTCAATTGACTCAAATGATGTCAATTAGCCTATCAGAAGCTTCTAAAGCCAATGAATTATTTTCGGGAATTTTCCCAAGCTGTTTAAAGGCACAGTCAACTTAGTGTATGTAGATTCTTACCGACTGAATTGTGGTAAGTGATATAAGTGAAATAATCTGTCTGTAAACAATTGTTGGAAAATACTTTGTGTCATGCATAAAGTAAGATGTCCTAACCGACTCACCAAAACTATAGTTTGTTAAACCTTTCTGGACTCCCATACGGATCCGGATTTTGTCATTAAAAACCCTGACTAGCATAGCTAGCCTAGCGCAGAGGGTAATCATAAATATAATTCATGAAATTCACAAGTGCAATATTGCAAAACACAGCTTAGGCTTTTGTTAATCCATCTGTCGTCTCAGATTTTGATATTATGCTTATACAGCGAAAGCAATACTTGCATTTGTGTAAATGTATCGATCGCTCTACAAACAATACGAACAGCTAGCGTCAGGTAACTCGGTAACAAAAACCAAGCAAAGCAATCAAATTAATCGTTTAACCTTTGATGATCTTCGGTTGGTTTCACTCACGAGACTTCCAGTTAGACAGCAAATGTTCTTTTGTTCCATAAAATATGTTTCATATCCAAATACCTCCGTTTGTTTGATGCGTCATGACAGGAATCCACTGGAAAAAGCGTTCGCGACAACGGCGGAAAAAATTCCAAATTATATCCATAATGTCCACATAAAATGTCAAACGTTGTTTTTGATCCAATTTCAGGGTGTTTTCACATATCTATTCGATAATAAATCAACCGGGCATTGGCTTTTCACTAGGAGCGAGGAGACAATGGTACCTTTCAGAATTGCGCAAAAATCACCCGAGAGCCACCCTGTCCACTTACCCAATGTGCTCTTGCAGGCTCATCCTTCAAAATAAAGGCCTGAACTATGTCTACACCTTAGGGAAGACATAGAAAAAGAGTCTTATTGATGAGACTTCCACATATGCGATAGGAAGGCATTGGACACAGAAGCTCTCAAAAAGAGTGCCACTTCCTGTTTGGAATTTTCTCAGGTTTTTCGCTGCAATATCAGTTCTGTTTAATCACAGACAAAAATCTTACAGATTTGGAACTTCAGAGTGTTTTCTTATCCTAATCTGACTATTATATGCATATTCTAGTTTCAGGGGCTGAGAAATAGGCAGTTTAATGGTATGCATTTTTTGCCAAATGTTAAAAATTGCTATTTTCACTTTGGAAAAAATCGCGCCCTAAATTAAACTGCCTCGTACTCTATTCTAGATCATACAATATGCATTTATTATTACTATGATAGAAAAACTCAAGTTTCTAAAACTGTTTGAATTATATCTGTGAGTAAAACAGAATCATTTTGCAGCAAACTTCCATACAGGAAGTGAAAAATCTGAAAACGAGGCTCTGTTCACGGGCCTGCCTATTCAACTGGCTTATATTTATGATATGCATGCACTTCATACGCCTTCCACTAGATGTCAACAGGCAGTGGAAGGTGGATGGGGTGTCTAGCTTGATCTGAGGTCGAACAAGAGCTTTTGGAGTGCAGGTCAGGAATTTCCTTTCTCTACCTAGGGCGCGAGCAACCTCCATATTGTCTTCTGATAAGCGTTCGGTATACATGCTAATATCTCCGGCCTGATTTTATTTGATACATATTAGAAAAACATCATAAAGTAGGTTTTTTCAACCAAGTTTCATCAGTTTATTCAACGTTTATTGGACTTTTAGAGTTTTCCGTTTTTGCGTCGAGAGAAAACTGGGAACGGAATCAAACATTGGCTAGCATTGTGGCACGAATTCGACAGGAAAAAAGTACATTCTAAAACCAAACAACGATTTATTCTGGAAATAAGACTCCTTGTACAAGATTCTGATGGAAGCTCAGCAAAAGTAGAACAATTTATGATGTTATTTCATATTTCTGTGGAAATGTTATTTCTATTCTCCGCCGTTTGGCGGGCGCTGTCTCGCTGTCTCGCTTAACGCAAGCTGTTTTATGGTAAAGTTATTTTAAAAAATCTAACAGGCGGTTGCATTAAGAACCAGTGTATTTCATTTGCCATACAACAAGTATTTTTTATAAAGTTTATGATGAGTTCTTTGGTCAGATTAGTGAGTGTCCCAAAATAGCTCCTGACATTCTGGGGAATGTTTGCTACATTTTCACAATGTATAACCACGGTTTCAGCTCTAAATATGCACATTTTCAACAAAAACATAAGTGTATTGTATAACCTGATGTTATAGACTGTCATCTGATGAAGTTGTTCAAGGTTAGTGATTATTTTATATCTTTTGCTGGTTTTTGCGAATGCTATCTATGCGGTGAATAAATGCGTTTTTGTGTTTGGCTATTGTGGTAACCTAATATAATGCTATATTGTGTTTCCGCTGTAAAACACTTTTAAAAAAATCGGAAATATTGGCTGGATTCACAGATGTTTATCTTTAATTGCTGTACACCATGTATTTTCACCGTTATGATAAGTATTTAGGTATTTCACGTTGCTCTCTGTAATATTCTGGCTGATTTGGTGATATTTTTGATGGTAGCTGCAATGTAAAACTATGATTTATACCTCAAATATGCATTTTCGAAAACATAAATTTATTGTATAACATGTTATAAGACTGTCATCTGATGAAGTTGTTTCTTGGTTAGTGAATATTATAATCTCTATTGTCGTTTTTGTGATAGCTACCTATGCGGTAGAAACATGGTGAAAATATGCGGTTGAGTCTTTGGCTATTGTGGTTGCTAATAAATACATATTGTGTTTTCGCTGTAAAACATTTTTAAAATCGGAATGATGGCTGGATTCACAAGATGTTTATCTTTCATTTGCTGTATTGGACTTGTGATTTCATGAAAATTATATTATATGATATCCCTGTCCCGTTAGGCTAGGCTATGCTAGTCAGATTTTTTGATGAGGATGCTCCCGGATCCGGGATGGGTATCACTGAAAGGTTTTAACAGGAAGTTTGTGGAGTGGTTGAATAACGAGTTTTAATGTCTCCAACCTAAGTGTATGTAAACTCCCAACTTCAACTGTATATGTACAACATTTACATTTCTCTGCATGGCATACTAATCTGAAAATAAAGTGTAAAATGTAAGACATCTAGTATTATTTCCATAGTTACTGTATCTCATTTAATTTTCAGAAGAGCATCAGTTGCTGGGATTTCCATGCTCCTTTTTTTTATTATGGATAAAAATGAAATTATATGAAATTAAATGTTTTTGGGCATATGTGCTGAATATACCTGTTATAGAATTTACCTTGAAATGATTACTAGCCCTTTCCCAACAATGCAGAGATACAAGTAAGAGATGTTAGCGAAATAAAGAGMAAATAGTAACACAATAAAATAATAATAATGAGGCTTTATATAAGGAGTATGAGATAGTTGAGGTAATTGAGGTAATAAGTACAGTTTCTTGCAAAAGTATTCACCCCCTTTGGCGTTTTTCCTATTTTGTTGCATTACAACCTGTAATTGAAATMGATTTTTATTTGGATTTCATGTAATGGACGTACACAAAATAGTCCAAATTTGTGTAGTGAAATGAAAYAAATAACTTGTWAAAAAAKAWAWTTKWAACAGAAAACTGGTGAGTGCATATGAATTCACCCCCTTTGCTATGAAGCCCCTAAATAAGATCAGATCAGTTAAATAAAGTCCACCTGTGTGCAATCTAAGTGTCACATGATCTGAGTATATACACCTGTTCTGAAAAGCCCCAGAGTCTGTAACACCACCAAGCAAGCAGCACTATGAAGAKCAAGGAACTTTCCAAACGGGTCAGGGACAAAGTTGTGGAGGAGTACAGATCAGGGTTGGGTTATGAAAAAATATTAGAAACTTTGTTTATCACGGAGCACCATTAAATCCATTATTGAAAAATGGAAAGAACATGGCACCACAACAAACCTGCCAAGAGAGGGCCGCCCACCAAAACTCACGGACCAGGCAAGGAGGGCATTAATCAGAGGCAACAAAGAGACCAAAGATAACCCTGAAGGAGCTGCGAAGCTCCACAGCGGAGATTGGAGTATCTGTCCATAGGACCAATTTAAGCCATACTCTTCAGAACTGGGCTTTACGGACGAGTGGCAAGAAAAAAGACACTGCTTAACCTCTTGGGTAGGGGGCAGTATTTTCACGTCCGGATGAAAAGAGTGCACAGAGTAAACTGCCTGCTACTTAGGCCCAGATGCTAGGATATGCATATTATTAGTATATTTGGATAGAGAACACTCTGAAGTTTCTAAAACTGTTTGAATGATGCCTGTGAGTATAACAGAACTAATATGGCAGGCAAACACCTAAGAAAAATCTAACCAGGAAGTGGAAAATCTGAGGTTTCTAGTTTTTCAACTCTTTGCTTATCCAAGATAGTGGAAATGTGGTCATATTGCACTTCCTAAGGCTTCAACTAGATGTCAACAGTCTTTAGAACCTTGTTTGAGGCTTCTACTGTGAAGTGGGGGCGAATGAGAAGGGAATGAGTCAGAGGTCTGCCAAAGAGCCACGAGCTGACCAGGCGCGTTCACTTGAGAGAGTTAGCTTGCGTTCCATTGCATTTCTGAAGACAAAGGAATTCTCCGGTTGGAACATTATTGAAGATTTATGTTAAAAACATCTTAATGATTGATTCTATACATCGTTTGACATGTTTCTATGGACTGTAACATAACTTTTTTACTTTTCGTCTTTTCGTCTGCACCTAGTGATCACGCATCATGAATTTTGATTACTGGGCTAAACGCGCTAACAAAAAGGAGGTATTTGGACATAAATGATGGACTTCATCGAACAAAACTGTCACGTTCCTGACCTGTTTTCCTTGTTTTGTATGTGTTTAGTTGGTCAGGGCGTGAGTTGGGGTGGGCATTCTATGTTAAGTGTTTCTATGTTGGGTTAAATGTGTTGCCTGATATGGTTCTCAATTAGAGGCAGGTGTTTGACGTTTCCTCTGATTGAGAACCATATTAAGGTAGGCTGTTCTCACTGTTTGTTTGTGGGTGATTGTTCCTGTGTCGCACCACACGGGACTGTTTCGTTTTCGTTCGTGTATGTAGTCTGTTCCTGTTCGTGCGTTCTTCGTTATATGTAGTTCTCATGTTCAGGTCGGTCTACGTCGTTTGTTTTGTTATTTTGTAAATTATCAAGTGTATTTCGTGTCAGTGTTCGTCTTGTCAAATAAATCATTATGTATTCATCACCCGCTGCGCCTTGGTCCACTCTCTCACCGAAAGACGACCGTTACAAAAACAAACATTTATTGTGGAACTGGGATTCCTGCGAGTGCATTCTGATGAAGATCATCAAAAGGTAAGTGAATATTTATAATGCTATTCTGACATCTGTTGACTACACAACAACATGGCGGATATCTGTTTGGGTTGTGTTGGTCTCTGAGCACTGTCCTCAGATTATTACATGGTTTGCTTTTTCCGTAAAGCTTTTTTGAAGTATGACACAGTGGTTGCATTAAGGAGAAGTGAATCTAAACTTCCATGCATAGCAGTTGTATCATTTAGCAATGTTTATTATGAGTATTTCTGTAAATTGATGTGGCTCTCTGCAAAATCACCGGATGTTTTGGAACTACTGAACATAACGCGCCAATGTAAACTCAGTTTTGGATATAAATATGAACTTTACCGAACAAAACATACATGTATAGTGTAACATGAAGTCCTATGAGTGTCATCTGATGAAGATCATCAAAGATTAGTCATTCATTTTATCTCTTTCTGCTTTTTGTGACTCCTCTCTTTGGCTGTAAAAATGGCTGTGTTTTTCTGTGACTTGGCTCTGACCTAACATAATCGTTCGGTGTGCTTTCGGCGTAAAGCCTTTTTGNAACACAAGCTATACTTGACACAACATGCACCCATCCCCCTCTATACCCCCACACGTAGTACCCTATAATAACCACGACCCACACACAATCCCCTCCCCCATGTACAGGCCCCTGCTTAAACAAAATCCACACACAATGTGCTCAAGGTTGGGAAGCTGAGACAAAGAGCCATGGAAAGAGCCAATGGAAAGTCGACAGCAGGCCCGTACAGGAGTACCCACGACCCAGAGCGACCAATCAGAAGGCCAGACTACCAGATCAACCTACTTCATTTTGTGACATATATAATCAGCACAATATGTTTAGCGTCCCTCTTTCCAGATGATTCCATACGAATCAGACAGAAGGGACCGTGCTGCACGATTTACTAAGATATTTTTACATATGAATAAACCGCCTTATTATACAAAAATCCACCTCGTCCTATTGTCTCTACTTGATCTCCTGTCTCCTGTAAACGTTTTATCAACAGTACTCTGGTCAGATGAGACTAAAATGTAGCTTTTTGGGCATCAAGGAAAACGCTATGTCTGGCGCAAACCCAACACCTCTCATCACCCCGAGAACATATCCCCACAGTGAAGCATGGTGGTGGCAGCATCATGCTATGGTGGTGTATTTCATCAGCAGGGACCTGGAAACTGGTCAGAACTAAAGGAATGATGGATGGTGCTAAATACAGGGACAATGACAGTGACTGCTATAGCAACACTTGAGTGGTTTAAGGGGAAACATTTAAATGTCTTGGAKTGGCCTAGTCAAAGCCCAGACCTCAATCCAATTGAGAATCTGTGCTATGACTTAAAGATTGCTGTCAAACAGCGGAACCCATCCAACTTGAAGGAGTTGGAGCAGTTTTGCCTTGAAGAATGGGCAAAAATCCCAGTGGCTAGATGTGCCAAGCTTATAGAGACATACCCCAAGAGARTTGCGGCTGTAATTGCTGCAAAAGGTGGCTCTACAAAGTATTGACTTTGGGTTGGTGAATAAGTATGCACACTCCTGTTTTTTAAACTTGTTAAACTTTTTTAAACTTTTAAACTTGAAACTATTTTGCATCTTCAAAGTGGTAGGCATGTTGTGTAAATCAAATGATACAAACTCCCAAAACATCCATTTTAATTCTGTTGTAAGTCAACAAACAATTTAAAATGCCAAGGGGGGTGAATACTTTTGCAAGCCACTGTAGGGGTGAAAGTGACTAGGCAATCAGGATAGATAATAAACAGAGTATCAGCAGCGAATGTGAAGAGTGTTTGTGAAGTTTGGCTGTGTGTGAGTGTGTGTGCGGCGTTAATATGCGTGTGCATGTATTTGTTTTGTTTGTGTGAGCGTATCTAGTGTGTGTGTGTTGAAGTGTCACTGTTATGTGTGAGTCTGTGGGTAGAGTCCAGTATGTGTCCATACAACCAGCACAAGTGTCAGTTCAATCCCCCAAAAATACGAGATATTCCAGATGACATATGGTGTCCGAAGATTTCACCCCTTGTCCCAGCCTGTGACTGATGTATACATTGCAGTGAAATATTGACCAAATACACCACTGAATTCCACAGAAACATATTGATTAGGAATGGGGAATGTTTGTTATGTTGAAATGCAGTCGMGTCATGATCACGTAAACCCAAGACTTTCAGGGTGCCGTTTGGCTTATAAGCTTGGAGGGAGGGATCGTCAATCATCTGCTGTTTCAGCAGAAGCACTTGGTCGTCTTCACAGAAATGTATCCAATTCCCCTACAGCTATATTTGTTACCCAGGCACATCCAGGATGCCTCAATTGCAGTGCCGTCTTTGTTGATGTGGCACAGCTCCGAGTTACAACCGCAAAGCACTCAGCTGTGAATATTACATCTTGCAACTGTCAGAGGCCCGTTGAGTGTCAGAGTTTGTAAAACCAACACGTCACTTTCTGGAGCGGATTTCACGTGGGACGAAATGAATAAGACAGAAAGTGTCGACATTGTGATATGCACTTCTCGCATGACAGCCACACAAAATGCCCCTCATGGTGGTTCACAGCCTGTTCAGCTATATGAGAACAGAGCGAGGGGACTGGGGTGGGCATCATTGGGAAGGGCTGGTGTGTGATTTTTCTGTTTCTTCTCAGTGTTGCCATGAAGTGTTTGAGCTGCTTGACAGAATTCACATTCAAATCAAACCTCCATTCAGACAAAGGCAGGAAGGTGTAATTGATTTTGTTAGGAAAACACTTTTTGTGTTGGAGTGGCGTTGAGGACTCTTGCCTCAGCCGCATTTAATTAAGTCCAGGAAACAGTGGCTTTGAAAGGGAGCTCTCAAAAGACTCCCTTTGTGTGCGTGTGTGTTTGTGTGAGTGTGCCTGTGCGTGTGTGTGTGCGCGTGTGTGTGTGTGTGTCACACGGCAAACGTGGCACATATTCACAAAGCATCTCAGATGCTTTAAAACAAAACCTCAGGGTAGGTTTTAGGATGATGTTAAAACACAGCTCAGACAAACTGAGCCAGGAGTAAAATCAACTCCAAAAAGTTTCTCAGCTGGTAATCACGTCAGCTTGAGATACCCCAAAGAAAAGACGGCTCTTTCTATTTTTTCTGGCACTGAGCAAATTTCAAGTCTGCTGAGCCCAAACTTGACCTTTAGGAAAATTCTGTGCAACTTTTAAAATGTTAATAGGGAAATAGCTGTTCTTTCATTCAGCCTACAGTAGCAGCCAATGTGTGGTGTTCAATGTAGGCCTATATTCCATGAGACTTTTGGGGGGGAAAAAAACATGCAGGACTTGACATTAATAAGGATCTGKCCCTTTTTCTCCTAAAATGACATACCCAAATCTAACTGCCTGTAACTCTACACGTATCCTTCAGACAAGGAGGTGACTGAAAATGCTCTTGTGTTTTTTGATGCAAGAGACCACTTTACACAAAAAAGTGTTATTTTTCTCATACCATTATGGTGGAAGGTAGCCTAGTGGTTAGAGCATTGGACTAGTAAACGAAAGGTTGCGAGATCGAATCCCTGAGCTGACAAGGTAAAAATGTGTCGTTCTGCTCCTGAACAAGGCAGTTAATTAACCCACTGTTCTTAACTGACTTGCCTAGTTGAATAAAAGGTATAAAAGAAAAAATGCAGGCCCTGAAGCAAGGATATGCATATTCTTGGTACCATTTGAATGGAAATGTGAATGGAATGTAGGAGAATGTAACACAATAGATCTTGTAAAAGATGATGAAAATAACTGTTCTTTTGTAAAAAAAAATTTTTTTACCATCATCTTTGAAATGCAAGAGAAAGGCGATAATGTATTATTCCAGCCCAGCTTTAATTTAGATTTTGGCCACTAGATGGCAGCAGTGTATGTGCAAAGTTTTAGGCTGATACAATGAACCATTGCATTTCTATTCAAAATGTGCTGTCAAGACTGCCCAAATGTGCTTAATTTGTTTATTAGTAACTTTTCATGTTCAAAACTGCACTCTCCTCAAACAGTAGCATGGTATTCTTTCACTGTAATAGCTACTGTAAATTGGACAGTGCAGTTAGATTAACACGAATTTAAGCTTTCTGCCCATATCAGCTATGTCTATATCCTGGGAAACTGTATTCGGTGGTCCCGTGTGGCTCAGTTGGTAGAGCATGGCGCTTGCAACGCCAGGGTTGTGGGTTCATTCCCCATGGGGGGACCAGGATGAATATGTATGAACTTTCCAATTTGTAAGTCGCTCTGGATAAGAGCGTCTGCTAAATGACTTAAATGTAAATGTAAATGTATTGTTATAATGCTAATCGCATTAGCCTACGTTAGCTCTACGGTCCCGTGGAAGGGACACCGATCCCAAAGAAGATTCATTAACCTGTTTATTCACTTATCCTTCAGACAAAGAGGTGACTGAACATGCTCTTGTGTTTTTTGATGCAAGAGACCACTTTACAAAAATAAAATGCATTGTTTTCCTCATACCATTATTACACAGAATCAGACAAATTATGCTACCCTCTGCCTATTGGCTACTTAGCTTAGTCAAGCCTGTCTCAAAATACAACACTGCCCCTTATTAAAGACAAAAAATAAGGTCTTTACCTAACTTGCTTTTCAAAGATGTCTAGAAATGTACACGTTTTGTGCTCTTGTTGGAAGCAATCACTCCCCTACTGCTGATCACAAATGATATATAACTGGGATAATAATTCACTGACTAGCAAAAGATATGAACTAAATGTGCACACGTGAGCTACATGCAGCTCTCACTTTGATCTCAAAACAAGCACATCTACTCACAACCGCTCATGCTGTGAACACAATCCAGTTCAAAGTAAAAGCACAGATCCATTATGGTCTATTGCAAATAGACATATAGGCCTATTGCAGCTCTGATTGTTTATGATGCATAGGTGTGTGTAGAGTACGGGCTGAGTAGTGCTGTCAATGCAATAGAATCCTACTCAGATCTGTTCTGCCTACAATAAAATCTCTTGGATAGTTTTTGTTTTTTCGGTATGTTGCATTGAAATTGGCTAATATTGCGTTGATTGGATCACAATGGCCACACTAAAGGGAAACTATAGAACAGTGTTCACCAACCTTATCTGAGTCAAGATCATCTGAGTCAAAATGCAAACCGAGATTTACCGATCAGATTTTATTTTTTTAAACATGACTTAAAAAACGTAAGCCTATGCAACATTAACCAATTAAAACAGCACTGTAGCAATGAGGTTTGTTCAGCATATTAGCTTTGCTTGAATTGCCCTGGCAATGCATTGTTCTTCGGGCCATTTTTTAAATTATATTTCAAAGTTTGAAGTAGGCTACACGGTCACAATGGTAATAGATCCGTTGTTGTATTTCTTGTGAGGCACAGCTGAGTGAGCATACATTTACATAATTAGCTTTTTATTTATATTTTACTGGGCTGATGTTGCCTGCATCTGATGGTCAGTCTAAGCGGAGGGAGAGAGCAGCAGACTGAGGGTTTGCCTCAACATCCCTCCGCTCTTTCTTTCCTCCACTGACACTGACCAAAAGGGGACACCTTCTTCCAGCTTATGGCGAAACTCAAGTCGCAGCACATTATTTGTGCCTCATGCACAAATTCATGTTGTTACTCCTGAGAAAATATAAATATTCCTTGATATTAAAAAAGACCCAAGCCGCTAATAATAACAACAACACAAGCCTATAGATACACTTTCCTACTCATTCATTACTGCTGAAGTGCCTGTTGTAGCTCTGAGTGGAAATAGGAAGAACGTGCATTTTATGGTTTATAAAAGTGTTGAACACAAAGTGTTGACAGTGCTAGTGAAAACATGAACTCACTCATAAAAACAGCAGCTCTTTGCTGTATTCGTTGACAGTCTCTCTCTAGTCATGGTTTTAAACGGTAGACATCTAGTGCACTTGATTTTCTCTCGGGGCCTGCTGGGAAGGAGGAGTTTGTACCTTCAGACACATTAAATGGTAAAAAATTGCAACAGTTTGCCTAGGGCAGCTGAATCGGATGCAACTACTGGCAACAGCCCTAGCCAACCAAAAAAAAGGTATATGCTTTATAGTTGGTTTTTTTACAGAAATGTTTGGCGATCGACTACGAATGCCTTGTAGATTGATGTAACCAATGCTCTAGAACATTTCCTGCAGCATTGAAGGTCCCCAAGAACACAGTGGCCTCCCATCATTCTAAAATGGAAGAAGTTTGGATCTACAAAGACTCTTCCTAGAGCTGGCCGCCCGGCCAAACAATCAGGGCAGAAAGGCCTTGGTCAGGGAGGTGACCAAGAACCCCATGGTCACTTTGACAGAGCTCCAGAGTTCCTCTGTGGATATGGGTGAACCTTCCAGAAGGACAACCATCTCTGCAGCACTCCACCAATCAGGCCTTTATGGTAGAGTGGCCAGACGGAAGCCACTCCCCAGTAAAAGGCACATGACAACCCTCTTGGAGTTTATCAAACGGCACCTAAAGACTCTCAGACCATGAGAAACAAGATTCTCTGATCTGATGAAACCAAGATTGAACTCTTTGACCTGAATGCCAAGGGTCACGCCTGGTGGAAACCTGGCACCATCCCTACGGTGAAGCATGGTGGTGGCAGCATTGCGGGGATGTTTTTCAGCGACATGGACTGGGAGACTAGTCAGGATCGAGGGAAAGATTAACAGAGAAAAGTACAGAGAGATCCTTGATGAAAACCTGCTCCAGAGTGCTCAAGACCTCAGATGGGGGCGAAGGTTCACCTTCCAGCAGGACAACGACCCTAAGCACACAGCCAAGAAAATGCAGGAGTGGCTTCGGGACAATTCTGTGAATGTCCTTGAGTGGCTCAGTCAGAGCCCTGACTTGAACCCGATTGAACATCTCTGGAGAGACCTGAAAATAGCTGTGCAGCAAAGCTCCCCATCCAACTGACAGAGTTTGAGGTGATCTGCAGAGAAGAATATATATACCAAATATAGGTGTGCCAAGCTTGTAGCGTCATACCCAGGAAGACTGGAGGCTGTAATTCATTCTCATCTAAGCTCTTTTTAAAATTTGAAATGTATTCTAAATGTACATCAGTCAGGTTTTAGACCAGGTCATAGCACTAACTTTGCTGCATCCCTAGTCAATCACTCACTGCTAATTCAGAGGCTTTTCTAAATTGGCGTAGTCCAGGCTGCATGTTACTGGTTTAAATATCACTTGACAGATAGAACTAAATGTGTATATACTGATGGATATTATGAAAGGTGTCCTGCAGGGGTCAATTCTTGGTCCTGTACTTTTTAGTGTTACGTTAATAATATCAACTTGGCTGTAAAAAAAAGTTTTACCTGCACTTGTATGCCGATGATACTGTTGTGTATTCTATTGCCCCCACCAGGCTTTATCTGAACTATTGTCTCCCTTCATTGTATAACAGAAACACTTTATTGACCTGAAATTAGTATTGCATGCATGTAAAACTAAGTATATGTTGTTCAAATAACTGATTATTTAAGCATATGTGTCCCTGCTTACAAATGTCTGGGCATCTGAATAGATGAAAAGCTGTCTCAGACTGATGAGTTAGTTAAGAAGCTGAGAACAAAAATGGGCGTCTTCTATAGAAATAGGTCTTGCCTCTKGCTAAATAGTAGAAAGCAGATTATTCAGTCAATGTTCCCATCGGTCCTACACTATGGCGACATGGCGACATCATCTATATGAATGCAGCTGCCACTTCTTTAAAGCCGTTAGATGCAGTTTATCATAACGCACTGCACTATATTACGGGTGACAATTTTAGTACTAATCACTGCATTCTCTACCAGCAAGTTGTTATGTTTTAATTTATAAAGCCCTTTTACAAAAAGTCCCACATCATTAATAAACTTTAGACATACAAGTTACCACACCCGGTCTCAGGGATGGCTAACTCTGGAAAATCCTTTTGTCTCTCCTAAATTAAGTAAATCAGCTTTTAGTTGTTGTTTTTTGCACCTTTGCAAATTCAGAAAGCTGATTGAAGACCATTTTACTGATGAATGTGTTTGTTTTTTTATGACCGTGAAATTTATGTGAAAAGCGCACGAGATACTGTTGCATGAAAGTCTAGATTTGTAAAATAGGGCAAAATGATCGAATGGGCATGCAGGGCACGGGCCTGGAGGMCAGGGGTTGTGTGCCCCCTCCAGGTAGGACTCGCTGCCCTTTTCTTTTATCAAGACAGCTGCTGGMAACTCTTAACTGATTAGGACAGCTCATGAGGTCTCCTAAATATTTATTGACTAGGTGGGACTCTTATGACTAAATAATGCATATCTTTTTTTTTACCCATAAGAGTAAAATGTTTCAGTACTTACTACCAATTTTCTACCCTGAGACGCTTTGTGGATACGGCCCCTGATCTGTTTTTGTTTTGTTTTTGAATGAATGTCCTTTCTTTTTATAGAGTGTGGTGACATTCCAAGTCCTATACAATCACTGGGCTTGAAGGGTGACACTCAATGCAGCCACATCATCCTAAAATGTATTTTATCGCAACAAATAACTTTACAATTGATTGTGTTTAATTTAAATCTGCTACATTGTCACGCTTGAAGTGCCGTGAGATGAGTCATCYGTAGGATTTTTTCAAACAAGATTATCCAAGGTTGAAAGCTATGAAAACAACAACTCTAACCCCAACAAATTCACCTAGAAAAGAACAATGCTCCAAACAAAGCTGCCCTCGAGATCAGTGAACATACATCAAATAAGAAAGACATTTATAAACCTGTCAGCACTCCAGCCAACCCCACCCTGACCTTTATTTGTTGTTGTTATTTGGGMGCGGTGAGGTACTGTAGATACTGGATTAACAGAGAGAGAGCAGACAAATCAGAGGAGAAATGGAATACATCGMCCCTTTCTGTTAAAAGCATGAACCTGGAAATGACGCATCCTCCATCCATTGTTGTGTTGTCCTTTATAAAGTTGCTGCTGCAGGACAGGGGAGTGTATAGCGGAGCAGAGAACTACTTCACTGATGTGTGATGGAGCTGGCAATTTGAAGTGACCCGGGTGTGTCAGTTCTGCAGTATTGGAGTGCTATAGTGTTTCTAGATGTGTAAACCCACAAGTAGGACCTAGGTTGGTCAGAATCCATTCATTCCATGGTTTCTGGATGACTGTGGAAGTTATATGCACTATCTCAAAGCATACAGCGCCACAACGGGCTCATGTTTCACCTGAACCCACAGGAGTAGTGAAGGCTGAAGCCTTAGGAAGTGAAAAGAGAAACAAATGAGGATGATCCAACAGTAAATTCAGTGACATGGCATCCATGATTCCACCTCCCCAGGGGCCAAAACTAGATCCACTTCCTWTGTCCCCTGAAATATTGCGGTTTGGAAAAAATCTCAAACAATTAAATTCCATCAGTAGAGGCCCAGGTGTATTGTGTCCTGACCTCTGCAACTTGGGGAGGGCGCTAAGGAGGGACTGTTGTTGTTGTGTTTACAGTACCTCCATGGCGGTGATGCTCAGGGCACGTCACTCTTCATGACCCCTTGAGAGCTTGTCACCGCTGAGTTTATTTAGACAGAGGAGCTGGATGCCATTACCCCTGCGCCCTATCTACCACCTGCCTCTTTTTATTAGTCACATAATGGCAGAGATACATTATCAGAGCTAATCAGAGTCAAATGAAGAAAAGTAGTGGAGTGAGACTGCAGGAATTGCCTCTTTTTTTTGCACCCGTTGCTGCATTGGCCAGACACTCGTTGAACTTCTCTCTCTCTCCCACACTGTGTGTGTATGTGTGTATCTCTCTCTCTCTCTCTCTCTCTCATCCGCACTGTCTGTGTGTTTATCTCTCTCCCGCACTGTGTGTGTGTGTGTATCTCTCTCTCTCCCGCACTGTGTGTATATCTCTCTCTGTCTCTTTCTCTCTCTCTCTTTCTCTGCTTTTTTTGGTGGCCTGTTTGAAATTCTGTCTGTGTCGTGAAGATGGATTAAAGCACGGACAGGCCCCACAAACCACCCTGATCTACAGGACAGCCTCTCAATCACTCTGCCACTGCCTCTCCACCTAGATAAATACAACCACATCCAGAGGAAGACAGAGAAACAGAAAACGGGAGGTGAGGGATTGAAGGGGGGAAATAAATGTATAAATTCATCAAGTGCTATTGATGCTAACACACTGGGTATAGATGGATTAGCATCTCTCTGTTTTCTCTGCTTTAGCACATCGAGCATCTGCAGGCCCCTTTTGGCAAACAAGCCAGATCTCATAAAGAACAATAGTTCACRTGCACCTGTGATAGCTTGCAGCAGAGCAGCCAATGTTTCCAGAATGGATAGCTTGTACAGTTTTCCATTCAACGCTGCTGATAGCATGTTTTTTCTCTCCAGTCGTGTGTTTATACCCCATACTGCCTTGATCCCAGAGACCTTTCCCATTTAGAGGAACATTGCAGATCACTCATGAGGGGAAACCGAATTACTGTGCTTCCCCAGCCCTTTCTTCATTGGATCAAAACGGTTATCATCCAAGGCAGACATTWGGGGCATTGCTAAAAGGTTACAAATAAGAGTGTTTAGTCCATCTAACTCTGTTTAGGTACTAGGATAATATAGATAATTTAAGGTTCATCAACCAATTTTCTTGCAAAAGTTGTGTCTTGTGTGTGTGTGTGTGCGTGTGTGTCTGTATCTATTAACAATTTTTGCTTGTGTCTATGGAAGGTTTCCACTGGTTTCAGTGCATCACAATATCATGGTGATCCATTCAACAGCACGGGTGTTGCATGTCACCGGGAAACTTGCTCATGTCTCTTACTACAATTGCAGATCTTACACTCTTAAAAATAAAGGTGCAAGCTSGAACCAAATAATGTTCTTGAGAGTGATGCCATAGGGGAACCATTTTAGGGTCTCTGAAGAACCATATATAGGATGGTTCTTTGAAAAACCACATACAATCCAAAACCAGAAATGTTTCGGCCCTCCGGGACCGGAATAGCTRTGCTGTACGGTTTCAAGCCTTATCTGCATATTTCCCATCGTGCATTTCAATTGAATTTTAGAGTTACCAGTACCACCCATGACTATGTTTGCTAGAGATCTTAAGTGAATATGTTGTCATTTGAATGTAATAATTGTTTAAAAAATATATTTAGCCAGGCAAGTCAGTTAAGAACAAATTCTTATTTACAATGACAGCCTACTGGGGAACAGTGGGTTAACRGCATTGTTCAGGGGCAGAACTACATATTTTTACCTTGTCAGCTCTGGGATTCAATTCAGCAACCTTTRGGTTACTGGCCCAACACTCTAACCACTTGACTACTTGCCACCCCAAAACATATTTCATAAGACCTTCCTTAAAGGGCCTCGTTTCACCCTAATGCAGCGGCCTAAAATGCATAGTTTACAGGTCTGTAGGCCTGCAAATAACATTATGCCGGCTTGCAAAGTTATCATTAATTCCTATTGGAATCCAGCCTGAGTATCCAACATTTTGGATTTTTATTCAACCGCAACCTGCAGTCAGAATGACTGCCAGGATTGGGGAGAATATGATACAGTATGAGACTACCTTAACTCTAAACTACTGTACCATTTCAGTAAAAGATGCAATAAGTCAAAGTAACAGATTGGAATAGCTTAGAAAAATGTATTATTTATATTTTAGTTTCATAAGATTAATAATCAACCAATGTACATGCAAAAACATAGATATTGAAAGAAACAATTCTAAAAATCAACCCGCAACAGAGCAAGCTGGGAAATATTACAATGATGGGTGTGCTTTTGGTTAAACTCTGGATATTTTACACCACTGAGTGTTAATTTTACTATTTACAGTGTTAATTTAACTCTTSAAACACTAGAAATGGTTCACTGAAAAACCAACACTAGTTAACACTGCAAATTTGCTGTGTGCTATGAAAGGGACACATATGCAGGCTTCCATACATGACTATTAAAACCTACCCAAACCAGAAACCGTGGATAGTTGGCAGCATTCGCGCAAAACTGAAAGCGCAAACCACCGCACTTAACCATGGAAAGGTGACAGGGAATATGGTTGAATACAAACAGTGTAGTTATTTCCTCCGTAAGGCAATCAAACAGGCAAAATGTCAATACAGAGACAAAGTGGAGTCGTAATTCAACGGCTCAGTCACGAGATGTATGTGGCAGACAATCACGGATTACAAAGGGAGAAACCACACCAACGTCTTGCTCTCAGACAAGCTAAACACCTTCTTCACCCACTGAGGTTAACACAGTGACAACGACGTGGCTCAATCCCAAGAATGTGGGCTCTCGTTCTCCGTGGCCGACGTGAGTAAGACATTTAAGAGGGTTAACCCTCGCAAGGCTGCCGGCCCAGACGGCATCCCTAGCCGTGTCCTCAGAGCATGCGCACACCAGCTGCCTGAGCGTTTACGGACCTATTCAATCTTTCCCTATTCCAGTCTGCTGTCCCCACTTGCTTCAAGACCTATATACATAGACATGGAACCCCTGGACACTTTAATAATGGAACACCAGTCACTTTAACAATGTTTACATACTTCTTTACTCATCCCATATGTATATATACTGTATTCTATTCTACTGTATTTTAATCAATGACACTCCAACATTGCRCYTCCTAATATTTATATATTTCTTAATTCCATTCTTTTGCTTTTAGATTCGTGTAGATTTGTTTATTTAAAAAACAATATAATAATCTTAAAATTAATTGTAAAACTCAGTGTAGAGACTTTTAAAACCGGTGTAATGTGTGCTCTCTGTCTGGTCTTGGTCAGTACCCGTGCTGCAGCATTCTGTATGTTTTACAGTTGACCAATGGCTGTCACGCCCTGACCATAGAGAGCCTTTTATTCTCTATTTTGGTTAGGTCGGGGTGTGACTAGGGTGGGTGATCTAGTGTGTTGATTTCTATGTTGGCCTGGTATGGTTCCCAACCAGAGGCAGCTGTTTATCGCTGTCTCTGATTGGGGATCATATTTASGCAGCCATTTCCCCACTGGTTTTTGTGGGATCTTGTTTTTGTGTTGATGCCTGTGAGCACTGCATGAGCGTCACYTTTTGTTTGCTGTTTGTTGTTTTTGTGAGTTTACTTTATTAAACATGTGGAACTCTACYTATGCTGCGCCTTGGTCCGTTAATTCATMAGACGATCGTGACAATGGCTTTCTTGGGTAGACCAGACAGGAGAGCATTACAGTAGTCAAGCCTGCTTGTAATGAAAGCATGGATGAGTCTCTCAGCCTGAGGTAGAAACAGCCACACCTTGTCAAGTTCCTAAGGTGGTAAAAAGCTATTTTGGTCACATTCCTAATGTGTGATTCGAAATTAATTTAATCTAAATTGACATCTAGTTTTACCTGGTGTTTTATTTTTATTGCCAGTGAATTAAAATGTGCATCCCGATTTCTGCTCTGTGCTTTGSCTCCAATAATAAGTACCTCGGTCTTGTCTTGATTTAGGTGGAGGAAGTAGTGAGCCATCCAATTATTTAAATAACTAATACAGTCTAATCATTTATATGTGAAGCTAAAATCCTTTGGTGACACAGAAATGTAAAGTTGCGTATCGTCTGCGTAGCAATGAAAATCAATTTTGTGCTTTCTGATAACACTGCCAAGGGGTAACGTATATAAACTGAACAGCATTGAACCCCAAATTGTACCTTGTGGAACACCACATGTGATATCTATTTTCTCTGAGTTATGTTCACCAATTTAGAATTGGACCGGAGAGGGCAACCCACCTCTCCAGTCTGTCCAGAAAGACATCATGGTCAACAGTGTCGAATGCAGCACTTAAATCCAAGAGTACAAGGACAGAGAGCTGTTTGGCATCTGTGTTGGCTCTAAGATAATTTACTACTTTAACTAAAGCTGTCTCTGTGCTGTGGTAGGCAGGATAACCAGATTGGGATTTTGTCAAATATGCAGTTCCCACTTAAAAAATAATTTAGCTTCAAGAAAACCAATTTCTCCAGAATTTTGCTTGCGAATGGAAGGTTGAAAATTGGCAAAGCATTGCTAAGAGCTGAAGAATCTAGATTCYTTTTCTTCAGAAGGGATTTCAACATAGCAGTTTTTAGTGCAATGTGGAAAGTGCCTGTTTATGGGGCAAGAGTTCTCCAAGGAACCTTAAGAGTTGAGGAAGAACCATTTAAGAATCTTAATTTTTTCAGTGTACCATTGCATTTCTTGTTAGATTTTGATTTGAAGACGACGTGATATGATGCAATTTATGGTAATTCTGTAGGTTTTTGATATGAGGATGACGTGATATGATGATGCAAGGCATGGAAGGTGTTAACGTGTGTTAACATAAGCTTCACCTTAAGTGTGTTCGGGTAAATCATTGGCAAACACCTCATCATTTCGATACCAACATGAAATTACAACACACTTGGGTGAGCGTAATGATATCACGTGATGTTTTCCTATTCAAGTAACTACACCACATGTCAATCATATCATTAGCTTGAAGGATAACAGTGACGTTGTAGTCACTATGGCTTGATATATTGAAATGGTCCATTATACCATTGCATTAATACCCCAAACAAAGTGTTCATTACATATGTAGGATCTTAATTTGATCACTCTTTTGTTGATGAGAATTTTCCTGCACAGCAGGAAATGCAAACTTGTAGTGTAATCAAGGTTTAGAGGCTTATAAAGTTTAATTTCCACTTAAAAATGTCAGACTTGATTTGCCCTAATGTGAAATGCATCAACCATTACAACATATMAATTATAATCCACATAATAATGCACATTTCCTGTTGCTGCGGGATTATTTTCCTGCTGTAGCAAACTAGTTCAAATGAATATTCTACATCTGTATACTTGCATGTGAATGTGTAAATATGGGTAATATCATTAGATGCATGTGAAATTTGCCTTTGTACAACAGTTTTAATGCAGGGATGTTTCACCCTCTGTTTGCATTATCGTGTTTTCTGATAGAAATGTTTCATTTTAAAGCCATGATAATCTTGTGTGAGTTGATTTGATCATTATCACCCTGGCACTCATAAAAAGAGGGCCTTCAATAACATTTGCTTGGGTGACAGCTAAATGTAGCACACCAGAGTTAGTCTGCTTCCCCAGAGCGCTACAGAGGAAATAAAAGATGTGATGTTTCACACTGATTAACCCCTAATCTAAAATATATTAAAGAAATACTTTTATATTGTCTTTCTCTAGTTTTAAATGTTGCCACGGCTGAGCAGGTTTCTCCACCCTTAACGGACACATAAAGAGAGACACATGTAATGCTACAAATGTGTAGCATGGAAAAACACACAAAGGCACACACAGGCACATGTAAACACACACACACACACTCCCCCCTCCTGATACATTCACCTTCATCTTCTGTCTTCAATCATTGTGGTGGTGAATGTACAGTGGGGTCGTCGTAAAAAAATATGTATCTGAGCATCTACTGTCAGGGACATCAGATGTGCCATTATGACTAAGACATTCTCCCTTTCAGCACCATCCATCTCTAAGCTGATCTGTCTCTGGGCAGACTGATTTCACATCCTCCACCTCTCTCTCTCGCTTTCTCACATCCTTCAGAATCCATTTAGATTTAGCACGCCAATGCATCCAGAAAAATGAAAGAAGCATTGATCACCAGTGATCGTGTGGCAGTTCGTCTCTACCCCCCCCCCCTCCCCTCTCAGATGTGCGCTATCTGACTTTGATAGTGGATTAAAATGTTCTGCTCCAGAGCATTGAGGGCAGCAGGGTATGGGTGAGTGATGGAGGGCGCAGGCCCACTACCCCCACTGAGTCCAGTGATTGATGTTCTAAGAACGGTCCAAAACGGGCAACTGGCCCTGACAGCCAGGAGGGCTCTTCCTCTCTTTGTCCAAATATACATGTGATATTTGTAAGATGTGAAATAATCATATGGGATCTTTCAGGTGGCCTACTCTACTTCTCTCTGATCTGTCTTGTATCCATCTGGTACGCTGAGAAAAACATTAAATAACCACCAAAGTGTCTTATCTGACATATTACAGGAGGTGGACCACATAGCCTCTCGAATAGCCCCTGAAATCTGCAGAAGTTGAGATTTAAACCAATTTTTAAGGAATTGTTTCCACTCCACTGCCAGATAKWTAAAAAWAKAWTMTWTTTTTAWMTAACTAGGCAAGTAAGTTAAGAACAATGACAGCCTACATCGGCCAAACCCAYGCGACACCGGGCCAATCACAGCTGGTTGTTATACAGCCTGGATTTGAACCAGGGTGTCTGTAGTGATGCCTATAGCACTGAGATGCAGTGCCTTAGACTGCTGCGCCACTCGTGCATTCCTATTTCAGAGGGTGATTTGGGAAATCAAAATAMGAGTGTTTTACTTGCAACAAACAATACCTTAGTGAAGCGGGCACATTGTTTATTCAGTGAGTAAATACAATGCCTGGTATCCCACATTTCAGTTTCTGCTCTATTRTATGATTCAATCATCTCCAAAGTGCTTGGTCCTGGCGTTTTCAATGTAGCTTTGCACATAATGTTGGTAATCGTTTGATATAAGTCTTTCATCATCACTYGGAACAGGATATATTTTATATTTGAGAAATAAAAATACATTCAATGTAGATATTAGTGGCTATGAGTATCTAATACATAGCAAATATTGAAAACCATTAAAACAAACACCTATTTACATATATTCATAATGTAAGACAATCTAAAGGAATAAAAGAAAATGGACAAATTCCAAGAAAGTGACACAGTTCCTCCCCATGCCTACATTATTTGACCTTCAGGAAGATGTACGGAACTCAGTTGGGCTTTCAACTTACTCTTGACAWGTGTAGTAGTAGATTGCACAAGGTGAAATTCTGAAATTGGATAGTACATCAGCAGTTTTCCTCTTGTCATTACAGATCTTATAAAGCTATTTAAACCTGCAAAATGTTCTCTCCACCAACAAGAGGGGTGTGAAATAGATGTTCCCGGGTGATGTTCCCCAATGATGGAAGGGGGCCAGAGTAAAAAAGTTTGGGAACCACTGATCTAAAGTAAGCAGAAATCATTATGCTTCTCTGCAACAATGAGAGGTTGGGGGTAAAATGAGAAAGAAAACATTTCACAAAATAAATTCTATGTCTATGTCACAATGCAATTTTTACATGGGGGGCCCATTTGAATTAAAATGTCATTGCCTCTGTTCATTTTCTGTGATGATTCTGTTGAACTTTACACACTTTACTTGTTCTGTCCATAAAATTTAAATTATCTTCGTAGGCAGTCTTTGTCACAGGCACGTCTTGTGCGTATACACACACACACACACACACACACACACACACACACACACACACACACTATAGGGCTCTCACCGAGAAGCCATCCAGAATGCTAAGGTCACTGTGGCAAGAAGCTGAGCATCAGCAGAGGACATTTATGTGAAATAATGAGTAATGTATGATAATATAGGGTTCTGCGCAGGCATTTCATGGGTCACAGCCCACAGAGATAGTCATCCTCCAGTACCAATCTTTATGACGGCCATCACAAATATACATATATGTATATTGCAAATCCAATAAAACAATAAAAACTGGAGCTTTGAGAAGGATYAGCAAAGCCACAACCCCCCACAGATTGGCTCACTCATCAAATAAATAACACCAAATTCCCCCCCAAATGGTCTTGAGTGGGAACTAAATMTGTTTTATCGACACTGGAGGAAGACACAAATAGAAAAACTTCCAATATGGTGTCTGCCAAGCCATCCCTTTGTTTAATAGCTAACAATTAAACCAAGATAATTAATGTTGTTTTGTTTGGATAAACAAACCAGAGGAACTGGAATCTAGGACCACTTGTGATACCACATAAAGCTGCTTTTATTGACAATTCAATAGACAAGACAGTGATTGAAGTGAATTTACAAGTCAAAGCATTTTACTGTAGGGAATGACATCTCCAAATGCGATGCACACAGCCAGACCCAGGTCTCTGTGACATGAAAGCAGTGTATTCAATACCCCTGCCCCTTGAAAATTACTTTCCAATTGCTGGGCTCTCCAGTGTTGAGCACAATAAAGCAAGTGCATTTGTTTACCACAAAAAAATATAAATAAAAAATCATGGAAGAATATGATATGATAAATTAAAGAGCACTTTAGGAAGGCTGATGAGAATGTAGGCAGAGCCCCGGAGAGGAGATGGTGGCTCGGACAAATGGCTTTGACAGAGGGAAGTCTCCCTGACTTGCGGGAAGTTTTCTTCAGATTGACACAGGTAATTGGCGCTGCAGAGAACAAGGCAGCCGTGTCAATTAGCAGGCATGGAGGAACAGCGTTTATCTGTCGGCAGCTCATTAACACCAGGGTCAGTCTAATCACAGCCTCAAACTGTCCTTATTCTCACACTACCAACAGGGATAGCGAGGGAAAGGCAAAATAGGCAATGCATGCACACATTAGGGGTACAGGAATATACAAAGTGTACAAAACATTAGGAACACCTACACGGTGTCGAAAGCGTTCCACAGGGATGCTAGCCTATTTTGATTCCAATGCATTCCACAGTTGTGTCAAGTTGGCTGGATGTCCTTTGGGTGGTGGACCATTCTTGATACACACGGGAAACTGTAGAGTGTGAACAACCCAGCAGCATTGCAGTTCTTGACACATTCAAACCGGTGCGCCTGTCACCTACTACCATACCCAATGCATAGGCATTTAAATGTTTTGTCTTGCCCATTCACCCTGTGAATGGCAAACATACAAAATCTAAATTGTTTCAAACCTTAACAATCCTTCTTTAACCTTTCTCTTCCCCTTCATCTATACTSATTGAAGTGGATTTAACAYGTGACATCAATAAGTGTTCCTAGCTTTCACCTAGATTTACCTGGTCAGTCTGTCAGTGTATGAACACATAAATATACAGAAAAAAAACTCTGTTACAGAGGCTCAGATGGGGCTCAGATGTTTGAATAAGTCTCTGTAGCCCTACACCCTCTCTGTCAATCTCCATCAGAATCATACAAGAGTGTGAGGATTTATAGTATACTATGGAAGCAGGTGTTGTAGTGACGGAGAACAAATGKCTGCCTGAAAAATATTGCAAGATGTTGAATAGATGGAGATCGTGGTGACAAATAGGATAAATCTCTCTCTGTCTCCCATCCCTCTTTATCCATATTTTTRCTGTGCTTAGATATTAGCCCATTTATTATATTTTAATCACATTTAGAATATGAACCTGTATTGCCATCTCTCAACACACTAATGACTAAGCTACACATTTTGTGGTTCATCACATTTGTTTGCTGGGTCAATTTAGAGTATTCTCAGAATAAGATTTGCACGTTCTCACTAGGTGGATGTGGATGGGTGCACAGAGGCTGCAGGTAGCCTGGTGGGTAGGAGCAATGGGCCAGTATCTGAAAGGTTGCTGGATTGAGTCCCCGAGCTGACAAGGTAAAAATAGGTTGATCTGTCCCTCAGCAAGGCAGTTAACCCAGTGTTCTCCAGGTGACGATGATGTAGATTAAGGCAGCCCCCTGCACCTCTCTGATTCAGAGGGGTTGGGTTAAATGCAGAAGACACATTTCAGTTGTACAACTGTCTACGTATTCCCCTTTCCCTATAATCAAACAGCCCTGCCCTCTCCTGATACTGAATGCTGCTGACCCTGTCAAACCTGCTAACCAATGGAGAGGTGCAGAGAGACACAAAGGGTTAACTGACCATGTCCAATATGTCAAACACAATGCAGCCTGGAATTGAGACTGTCACTAATCAGGTATATGGGGAGTGAAGAGTTAATTGGCTGAGTGACCTGCTTTGTAGGGTTGGTGCACAGGCAGGCAGAGCTTCTCTTTATCAGTGATTGGTTGGAGCCTGAGGGCCCTCAGCAGCTATCCTCTACATCTCCTCTGACACCCTGGCCCCGTCAGTCTCGGCCCTGTTATTGGAGGGTACTGATGGGGAATATCTAACACCCCTAGCCCCCCGACGTAGGGACTGCCACCTCTCTGGCCTCAGCTTGGTCTGTTAACCGGACTGTCAAGATCAAAAAGACAAAATGCCTCTGGTTGCTGCTCCGGGGAGCAGTGGACGCAACTCAATTTGCTCTTCAGGTGACAGACCCAGTTTCAAACCATCTGAGAGTTACCTGCTCCCACTGCTCTATTTCACTCCATTCTCTCTCTGTCTCCCTATCTCTTTCTCCCCTCGTCTCTTGCACTCTGTGTCACCCTCTGTCGCTCTCTCTGTCTCTGTCTCTCTCTCATTGTCTCTTGCACTCTTGCCCTCTTTCTCTTCCTTTTGCTCTTCCCTCTCTGGAAAGTTTTATCCACAGCCCTTATACTACCTGTCTCTCCTCTCTGCTCTAATGACAGTAAATATTTGAGAGCCTAAAATGGATGATGACGCAGCAGACAGACTCAATTCCTCCTCCTAAAGGTCGTCATTAGGCAGAGTTTCTCTCACATTAAAAGTGTACTGGCGTGGAGCAGCGGGATGCCGACAGGGCGGGCGTAGAGCTGCACAGAGATGTATTCCTTACATAAACAAAATACAGGCCAATCCATCTCTGACTACTTACAGGGTTAACCCTAGTCTTATTTGACTTGCGTTATCCCCCTACTGCAAGTCATTGCAGTGTGCTTGACTCAGTGGACTGGATTATAAATGCTATAGGCTTCATATGTTTGCTATTATACTGTGCCAAGTTAATTATATTGTGATATGCAATGGCCAATGAAGTAGGTGGTTTAGTTTTGTGTCTGGGCCAAAACAGCAATGCATCCTGAAAGAAWKTKTARWSWYKAKAAAWATYWYKYCYKKARYTAAAGTGTTGGTCCCATGTTTCATGAGCTGAAATAAAAGATCCCCCAAAATGTTCATACTCAGATTATGTGCACAAATTTCTTTACATCCCTGTTAGTGAGCATTATTCCTTTGCAAAGATCATCCATCCACCTGATCGGTTTGGCGTATCAAGAAGCTCATTAAACAGCAATATCATTACAGAGGTGCACCTTGTGCTGGGGACAATAAAAGGCCACTCTAAAATGTGCAGTTGTCACACAACACAATGCCAAAGATGTCTCAATTTTTGAGGGAGTGTGCAATTGGCTTGTTGACTGCCAGAATGTCCACCAGAGCTGTTGCCAGAGAATAGAATGTTCCTTTCTTTACCATAAGCTGTCTCCAACATCCTTTTAGAGAATTTGGCAATACGTTCAACAGGCCTCACAACTGCAGACCACATGTAACTACGCCAGCCCAGGACCTCCACATCCGGCTTCTTCACCTGCGGGATGGTCTGAGATTAGCCACATAGATAGCTGGTGAAACTGTGGGTTTGCACAACTGCAAAAACTGTCAGAAATCGTCTCAGGGAAGCTTTTCTGCATGCTCGTCCTCCTCACCACGGACTTAAACTGACTGCAGTTCGGTGACGTAACCAACATCAAATGCTCACCTTCGATGGCCACTGGCACACTGGAGAAGTGTGCTCCTCACGGATGAATTCCGGTTTCAACTGTACCGGGCAGATGGCAGACAGCTTGGGCGAGTGGTTTGCTCTTCATGGGGTCCAGCAAAATAAAGGTAGTTATTCTTTTTTAAAACCTTCATTTAACTAGGCAAGTCAGTTAAGAACAAAATCTRATTTTCAATGACGGCCTAGGAACAATGAGTTAACTGCCTTGTTCAGGGGCAGAACGACAGCTTTTTACCTTGTCAGCTTGGGGATTCGATCTTGCAACCTTTCAGTTACTAGTCCAACGCTCTATCCACTAAACCACTAGGCTACCTGCCGCCCCAATGTTTTTTTAAATGTTATATATTTAAAAACATTATAACATATAATAGATTTCACAACATATTAAGTGTGTGCACTCAGGCCTCTACTCTACTACCACATATCTATAACACAAAATCCATGCGTAAATGTGTGTATCGTATGTATGCATGTGTCTATTTGTGTTGCTTCACAGTCCCTGCTGTTCCATAAGGTGCATTTTCATCAGTTTGTAAATCATATTTTACTGCTGGCATGAGTTACTTCATGTGGAATAGAGTCCCATGTATCATGGCTCTATGTAGTGCTGTGCTCCTCCCATAATCTGTTCTGGAGGATGTAGTATCTGGGATCTACATCTGGTTATATTAGTACTATGCTGTTACTAAGCAGTGATGTATTACGACAGTGTACGTTACTACACCTAATAGGAAATGCACATGCGCACGAGTGTGCCCGGGAAGAACTGTAGAGCAGGAGAGGTTTTGACTAAACGAAAACTAACTGTACTCCCGTCTCCTGCCTGGTCATTCTCCACAACACAAATATTACAGTGCGACGAGGTGATTCAACTTCTTAACGGACATTGCTTGAAGGGAAGAATGTTGCGTGAGTAATGAAACTCAAAATAATTATGTAATTCGTCAGTTATTTTTTTATTTCTTTCGCCAGTAAAAAACGGCTAAGCACTGCTAGCAGATACAGTGTTCAGGAGCTGCCAAGTAGCAAGACTATTGGAGTCCAGATAGCGACACTGCCCTCTGGTGGTTAAATAAAATAAAATAAACTGTCATTGAACCCATTGAAATTAGGCGATCTCGGTGGAGAAATATTGTCAAGAAGGAAAAAAAAAAAAAGGAAGAAGGAACGTAACACGGTGGTTACATTATACAATGAGTGCAGTGAACGAAGTAATTGCAGAAACTTCTGAAGTGAAGAATTAGATGAAAATTAAAGAATACAAGGAATAAGGAAACTGAACAATTAACTGTGAAAATGGCAACCATTGGTCGGATACCAGAGTTTGAGGCTACACAAAGAGGATTTTGATTCTATTTGGAGCGTTTTGAGCGTTGGCTGGCTGCAAATGAATCAAAGATGAAAAGAAAGCAGACGTATTTCTCAGTGTTTTGGGTCCAACTGAGTATGGATTGCTGAAAGGTCTCATTGAACAATAAAAGCAGTGGAGTGAACTATGCAGAACTGACTGAAACTCTTTCAAGGCATTTCAAGCCTAAGCCAATTTCATTGCAGAACGTTTCAGATTTTACCAACGTCACCAGAGTCAAGGGGAAACCGTGGCAGACTACATCCTTGCTTGAAAAGGCTGGCAAGTACATGTGAGTTTGCACAATTTCTTGATGATGCTCTTCGAGACAATTTGTATGTGGTCTCACAGGTGAAGATTCACAGAAGGCTTCTGTCAGAGAAGGACCTGACCTTCGGAAAGCCTGTGATATCGCACTGACTCGAGCTTGCCCACAGGATACTATTGAGCTATCGGGATATGCTGAACGTCAGAAAGGTGTTCACAAGGTCAGTGAGCACGTGGTGAAAAAGGCTCACAAAAGTCACACTTTTCTCAGTCCCGTCCTCAAGGTTACACAAGAACAAAGCAGCCCACATCTCAAAGGTCTAAGCCAAATTGCTACAGATGTGGGGGAGATAATCATCAGCACAGTGAATGTCGATTCCAAAATGTAAAGTGCCACAATTGTGGAAAGGTTGGACATTTACAGAAAGTGTGTAAAGCCTCAAAACGCACAGCAAGAGCGCACAAAGTACTGTTCACAGTGTACCAGCTCAACAACAAAAAGATGGAATCTATCTCAACATGGAGTTAGCGGAAAACCGTGTAAAAATGCAGCTGGAACCGGAGCGTCTGTATCTCTGGTTCCAGAGAGACTCTACAAAAGAAAAACTGAAAGAGTGCCCTCTTCAGCCAGCGTCCATCCGCCTTTCTTCATCACTGGTGACACTATTCCTGTTAGGGCAGATCCAGGTACCAGTCCGGTATGAGGGGAAGGAGTGGACGCTACCGCTTGTCATTGTTAAAGGAGAAAAATCAGCCTTGCAGGCAGAAACTGGCTAAAAGATCAAGTTGAACGGGGAGAAATCTTCAGTCTGAGAAAGGACAAACCAGTGAGTCAAGCTACACTCACTAACATGCTGGAGAAGCACAAAGAACTTTTCAAAGATGGCTACGGCGAATACAAGACTTCACAGCAAAAGTCAGAGTGCAAGAAGGAACCAAGCCTATCTTTCACAACCACGTCCATTCCCTATGCTCTTAAGGAAGCAGTAGAGAAGAACTGGACCGCCTACAGAAGAATAACATAATCACGAAAGTAGCGAGGAGCGACTGGGCCGCTCCGATTGTTGTAGTCCAAAGAAAGACAAGACCGTCAGAATGTGCGGTGACTACAAGGTCACAGTAAATCGCTGCATACTACCAGAGGAATATCCACTACCAAACGCTGAAGATCTGTTTGCCACTCTAGCTGGTGGGAAGGTTTTCAGTAAGCTGGACCTGGCATTCGCTTATCAGCAACTGAAGCTGATCCGGATCAGAACAGTATCTGACCATCAATACACACAAGGGCTATTCAGATTCAATCGCTGGCCTATGGAATCTCGACAGCTCCAGCGATATTCCAACACACAATGGATCAGATCTTGGACGGTATAGACAACGTTGTGTGCTCATGGACGACATCCTCGTGTCAGCACCAACCATTGGAGAGCACCTTGTATGCTGGACAAAGTGATTTCAGACTGGAGAAATACGGAGTGAGAATGAAACGCAGCAAGGTGGGTTCCTCCAGGACTCAGTGGAGTATCTCGGATACAAGATTGATGCACAAGGCCTGCACCCAACCAACAGCAAGGTGGAAGCAATTGAAACGCAACAGCACCACAAATATCTCAGAGCTGAGGTCATTTTGGGGCTCCTGAACTATTACGAAGGGTTGTGGCAAACTTGTCCACATTGTTGCATCCGCTTCACCAACTGCTGCAGGCCGATAACAAAGTGGAATTGGTCCCCACAATGCGAAGAAGCATTCAAGACTTGCAAACAGCGTCGCTAAGAGCAAGTGGCTCCACTACAACACAGAGATGAAGCTGAGACTCGCGTGTAGCATCTCCATACGGAGTAGGACCGTCATCTCACATGTCTATCGTCAGGTGAAGAACACCTATTGCATTTTGCATTCACGGACTCTGTCACCAATGTGAGAGAAATTATGCTCAAATTGAGAAGGAAGCCCTGAGCATAATATTCGGAGTGACAGAAGTTCACAAATACCGTACGGGAAGGAAGTTCCAACTGCTGACAGATCAAAAGCCTCTGTTGGCCATCCTTGACCAAAATCAGCTATACCAACCCTTGCTGCACTTTCGAATGCAACGTTGGGCTGATATTGTTAGCCTACGACTACGAGATTGGAGTACAGACGAATCCCAGTGATCACGCAAATGCATGCACTATCAAGACTACCATGCAATAGTGACTCCGACAGTGAAGATGATAGAGCAGTCTTCCAGATCTCTTTCATGTGACGAACTGCCCATATCTGCTTCAGACATACAGAGGAAACACAGGAAAGATCAGTGCTTTCCAAAGTCTGGACTTAACATTTAGGGAGGTTGGCAACTTCGTAAATGACGATAACCTTCGTCCATTCATCGACAGAAAGACCCAGTTGTCACTGATCAAGGATGTGTTCTGTGGGGATCAAGGGTGGTGGTACCTCAAAAATTCCAGAGGAGACTGCTATCTGACCTGCATGAGGACATCCAGGATCACTCGAATGAAAGCACTCGCTCGCAAGTTATCTGTGGTGGCCTGGACACTGATCAGGACATTTCAACAGCATATAGGCCACTGCCTCACCTTGTGAACCACGTACCCGCCTGACTATTGTTGAAACCAGACTTGTCAAGCACTGTGGCAAAGCACCAGCTACAGCAGAAGGAAAGCTCATGACAGACACTCAAAGACTGTCAGAGAATTCAAAGAGGGAGAGAGGGTGATGGTACGTGATTTCAGACACCCTAAGAGCCTGTGGAATTCAGTGTGATCTTGCAACGCAAAGGACCTTTGACTTACCAAGTCCAAATTGGTCATCGCCAGGTCAACGTTCATGTGGATCATCTTGCTACGGTCCAACGCCCCAGCAGAGACACGCGCCGAGAGAACAATAACGACCCCCAGGACTATTCTCCTGACTGTGGACGTACGGGAGAACAGAGCCTGACCTTCCACCCGAAACCTGGCCCACCACCGGGAAGCCAGGAGGAGCGGAGATATCCTATCGACAGCGAAAGGCACCTCAAAAGCTTGACCTGTGAGTTGAGCTGTTTGAGGTAACAGACAGTAAAACAAACAAAACACTTAATATGTCCTAGATAAAAGGAAAGAAAAAGGACATTACCTGGTTAGTTATTAGACACAAACTCCATCTTCGGGCAGAATAATCCCCTGGATTTGTGCTGGGCTCTGAAAAGTCTGCTTCAACCCAGTAGTTGAAAAATGTTAAGAAGCATTGTTCAGATATTGCATTAGTAGTTCCCTAACATCATTACCTTGTTCTCTGGGGTTAAACACTATGGGGAGGAGTGTAGTATCTGGGATCTACATCTGTTTATATTAGTTACTATGCTGTACTAAGCATGTGAATGTATTACGACAGTGTACGTTACTCACCTAATAGGAAATGCACATGCGCACGAGTGTGCCCGGAAGAACTGTTAGAGCAGGAGAGGTTTTGAGCTAAACGAAACAACTGTACTCCCGTCTCCTGCCTGGTCATTTCTCCACAACACAAATATTACAGAGGACTGAAGAGACCTCTGGTTGCATGTATTGTGGGGTGATGCATGAGTGTCCAAGCTGTGTGCCAAGTAGTTCAAAAAACAGCCCGCACATTCAATATATACAAATACAAGTAGTGTATTCTCTGTGCTTGTGAAATCCATAGAGTAGGGCCTAAAGCATTTATTTAAATTGACCGTTTCCTTCTTATATGAACTGTAATTCAGTAAACTCTTTGAAATTGTTGCAAGTTGCATTTATGTGGTCTGAGACACTGCATCTCAGTGCTAGAGGCGTCACTACAGACACCTGGTTTAAATTCAGACTATCACAACCGGCCGTGATTGGGAGTCCCATAGGGTGGCGCACAATTGGCCCAGCGTTTCCAAGTTTTGGCTGGTTTTTTATTTTTTTATTTTACCGTTATTTTACCAGGTAAGTTGACTGAAACACGTTCTCATTTGCAGCAAACGACCTGGGAATAGTTACAGGGAGAGGAGGGGGATGAATGAGCCAATTGTAAACTGGGGATTATTAGGTGACCGTGATGGTTGAGGGCCAGATTGGGAATTTTAGCCAGGACACCGGGTTAACACCCCTACTCTTACGATAAGGTGTAGGCCATCATTGTAAATTAGAATTTATTCTTAACTGACTTGCCGAGTTAAATAATAAAAATATCTATTTTTTTCAGTGTATAATAGAATATCAAGTAAAACACACTCAAGCGGACACACGTACACACCATCATACAAGCTGAATTGGCCATTTTCCCGATGGTCATTATTAGTAGCCATGCCCTTTAGAAAGGTGTCATTGGATTGATATTATGTGATTGAAATATTCTCATACTGTGAGTGAATTTTCCCCCCAGTTRTCTGTGACCCTTCATATTACTCATATTTTCAATGGGTTTTCCATTCATACGTTCCCTCTCCAATATAATTGAAAATATTCTCTCCTCAGTGCCCATTGTGTAGCAGYACAAGAGTAAAAAGTAATATGGTTTGTCCACTGCAAGGCAAGGAAAGTTAAGASTTCAGGATAGTTAAGAAAAATGTAGGTTTCAAACATTTAGAAGGCGTGACCTTTTGAGAAGGGCCCTAATCAGTCTGGACTCCCTCAATGTCTGTAGAGCCTCTCTCTCTCTCTGAGATGTCTGTTTGGCAGCAGGCTGGGGAGTTAACTACTGTCAAAGACTGACATTAGACCCCATATCTCTCTCTCACTGTTTCCCTCTGTCTCATTCATTGTCTATCTGTCTGTGTCTCTGGCCCACTGGGTCATTATATTTGGCATTACTGTAGCTACTTGAACTATTGCTGATAGAGTTAGATCGATTTGAACTCTCTTGCTTGATCTATCCTTTTTCATCCAAGGACAAAGTAGCTACTTTGTTACTTTTATTAACACAGGAAAAAGGGAACTATGGAGAGATTCACAAAAACACACTGTATTAGCTCCTAATTACATATTTCTCTCAAGTAAAATGCATAATTWAAAAAAAKAACATCCATTTTAATAATGAAAATGCCACAGATACRTTTTTTATGATGCAGATGTCTTCCCACATGCTTAGTAAACTCTTTGAGGCTACTATGTTGTATATAGGCCCCTTTTGGTGTTCACAGTATAGGAATATACAGTAGCCTACTTACACTCACATTATAGGAACTAGGTAGCGAGAAGTAAGTTACATAACAGGATGGAGTATTAGTGCACAATGTCATTTATTTGTATTTCAATACATTTGTAACAAGTTCATTATTCATCTGCGAGACCCCTGGAGAGCTGAAGCATCAGCGCCATTTCCTCCTTTAAATGGAACGCTGATTGTTTTTCATGTTTATTCACAACCCCGGATCAGTGGTCCGCCGTAATCTCCCAGCCCTCCCAAGGACAATTTGGAGGAGATATCATGAATAAACATTTCTTAATAATATCACACGGAAAAGGACCCACCAGATACCATGAATAGCATTACTGGCTGATCTGAAGCCGTTAATGTCAGATCTATTTGGTTGTGGCATCAACACAACTATGGGGGTCTGAATAGGCCTCTGATGTCTGAGCAGTTATGCATACAGTATAATCCACAGGCTCCAGCAGGCCACAAATGTGCATGTGTCTGCTCAAACGGTCAGAAACAGACTCCATGAGAGGTGGAATGAGGGCCAGACGTCACAGTGTGGTTATGTTACAGCCAACACCGTGCAGACGTTTGGCATTTGCCAGAGAACACCAAGATTGCAAAATTCGCCACTGCGCCTGTGCTCTTCACAGATGAAAGCAGGTTCACACTGAGCACGTGACAGACGTGACAGAGTCTGGAGACGCCGTGGAGAACTTCTGCTGCCTGCAACATCCTCAGCATGACCGGTTGGGGGTCAGTCATGGTGTGGGTGGCATTTTTTGTGGGGCCGCACAGCCCTCCATTGTGCTCGCCAGAGGTAGCCTGACTCCATTAGGTACCGAGATGAGATCCTCAGACCCCTTGTAGACCATATGCTGACACATGCACATTTGTGGCCTGCTGGAGGTCATTTTGCAGGCTCTGGCAGTGCTCCTCCTTGCACAAAGGCGGAGGTAGCGGTCCTGCTGCTGGGTTGTTGCCCTCCTACGGCCTCCTCCACGTCTCCTGATGTACTGGCCTGTCTCCTGGTTGCGCCCCCATGCTCTGGACACTACCTGACAGGACACAGCAAACTTCTTGCCACAGCTCGCATTGATGTGCCATCCTGATGAGCTGCACTACCTGAGCCACTTGGTGGGTTGTAGACTCCGTCTCATGCTACCACTAGAGTGAAAGCACGCGCCAGCATTTCAAAAGTGACCAAAACATCAGCCAGGAAGCATAGGAACTGAGAAGTGGTCTGTGGTCACCACCTGCAGAACCACTCCTTTATTGGGGTGTCTTGCTAATTGCCTATAATTTCCACCTTTTGTCTATTCCATTTGCACAACAGCATGTGAAATGTATTGTCAACTGTTGCTTCCTAAGTGGACAGTTTGATTTCACAGAAGTGTGATTCACTTGGAGTTACATTGTGTTGTTTAAGTGTTCCCTTTATTTTTTGAGCAGTGTATTACATATGTGTGTCGCGACCACTGGACCCGAGGGTAAAAAAAAGTATTACAATGCATTATTTTGATACATTATTTTTTTTAAATCTGTATTTTGCCACACTCTACCCCAGCCTGGTGCAAATTGGGAAGGGACACAACAAATAAATAGCTTTGCACGTGTGGCTCCTTACCACAATCAACCAGTATGGCAAACATAATCGCGGCTAAGAAGGCCTTAGAAAATCATTTTTGCAGAGAGAGAAGCTAGTGTGGAAGGAGCCTTCCACTTTGGAAGATAAGAATTTTCCGAATATGATGATCATGTCTCTATTAATTCGAGTCAGACAGTATGAGTTGTAAGAGGATGAGATTGACACACAGCCAGCCCCAGGACCAGCACGTCAGCAGCCAGCCCCAGACCAGCCCGTCAGAAACCAGCTTATCAGCAGCCTACAGGAGGAGAAAAATGGATTAAAAAAAAATGTGAATTGAATTGTCTTCTTGCCAATGAATAAGCTACCCCGCATGCTGCCAATGTGATTAGGATATAACACAGGGCGACGCGGATGGCGGTTACATATGTGCAGGACATAAAGTATTTTTTTGAACTACCAGACACCATCCAGAAAATCATTCTGAACTGTACTAATTTGGAGGGAAGGCGTGTTTTTGGAGAGAGATGGACCAAACAAATTTACATGCATACTTTGGGGTTCTTATCCTTGCTGGTTTTTTCAGATCCAATGGGGAATCCAAAGAATCCCTGTGGGATGCAGAAACTGGRAGAGAASTTTTCCGTGCAACAATGTCTCTGGAAAACTTCCACATTATTTCCAYGATTATCTCCTTCGATAACCGAGACACCAGACCAGCTCGGCCGCAGAGAGACAAGCTAGCTGCAATCAGGTCAGTATGGGCCAGTATGGGCCTTCCCCTGTTTTACAATCCTGAGCCTAACATTACTGTTGATGAGCAGGTTGCCATTTAGCAGCCGCTGCCCCTTCATATGTCTGGAACTTGCAAGTGTATACGGGGAAGCCAGATGGAGGAGCCCCTGAGAAGAACCAAGGGATCCGGGTTGTCCTGGATGTGACACAGGGACTCTGTGGCCATAACATAACTTTTTTACTTCGACACAAGCTGGGACAGGAGCTCCTCAAGAGGAAGCTGACGATGGTAGGAACAGTACGAAAAAACAAGCCAGAGCTCCCACCTCAGCTGTTGAATACACGAGAGATCTATCAATTCCTCTAAGATTGTGTTCACGGCCGACACGTGCTTAGTGTCCTACGTGCCAAAGAAAGCCAAAAATGTGCTACTCATGAGTAAGCTGTATAGGGATGGGAGAATCTGTGGCCAGGAARATCAACAACTAGAAATCAGAATGGATTGCAAGTTTGGTTTTTGCATCTTTTACTTTCGGTTTTGTATACCAGCTTCAAACAGCTGAAACAACAATTTTTGGTTATGAAAAATGTATTTCGTAACGGTTTAGATGATTCTTTACTGTCTTATTTTGTCACAAACTGAAATTAGGTGAACTATTAGAGTTTTAGCAACCAGGAAATGGCAGAGCGAGTTCTGCATAGTGCAACTTTAAAACGAAGAGAAAAAACTATTATTCAGATAAAGGAATACATTKGGTGATCAAATATAGTATTTTCCTTGACCTGTGGGGATGAACGTTCCAGTAATATGAAAGTGGAGAGGTGCAACCAGGGGTACGTTACACAGGACKTATTCTTCCCTGATCTCAGTCTCATGAGGAAGTAGGGTTTCGGGAGAAAAGTTGGMCATATCACGCAAATTACACATAATTGTTGGAGTAGCTTAGTCGGCCATTCGGACTGGATGGAATTTAGTCTGAAAGCTATTATTTTGTGTGGGMCGAAGTCTTAACACTGACCACACTCTAGTTCCATTAATGTGTAGCAAAATGAATCCTGGGGTCACAGCCAGTCAGCCCTAACATCCTAACCATGTTCAAACTATTATTTTGCTTCAATTCCTCCTTGCCCTGTCAGCAATTTCAATAATGTATATTTTATAAGCTTATGACTTTGAGGAAGGCTTCCATTAGAAAAAGGTCCCATGGTTGGCTAGGTCGCTAGGATGTCATTAACAGTTTTCCTCAGCAACATTCTCTACACTTCAAGCCAGAAGTTGCCTTTCAAGGCGTCATACTGAATTACAACAGTCAGCTGCAGGTTTGCAGTTGTAAATTGGAGCTTCTTCTGGGCAAAATTGTTATATTCAAATTGCTTTTATTAAACCCAGGCTAGGGCTTTTCCTCCTTGACACAAAGTTAAAGCCTGCATGGTGCTGTTAGTAGCACATGTATTGAAGTGCCTGGAAGGCAACGAAAGGAGAATAACYTGGCGCTGAATTGTGGCTCAGAAATTGGACAAATAGCTGTAATGGCTCACATAGTAATGATTTCTAGGTACCAGTTATCTGTGTGGGATTGACATTTATTTTTGTCTAGGAACAGTGTGATCCCACTCATTAGAGACAGGCCTATCTTCTACTGAGCCGGCTGGTAAATATTGAATAAGCCCTTACATCAACTATGCATTTACACTGGCGTTACAGAGAGAATTAGGGGATCTGGGAGTGTCAAGAGGCCTAAGGGCTCAGAATTAACCTCTAAACGGAGACAAATATGAAACCCACAGTTCCAGGCAACTTGGCAGATCGGTCATTCCGGATGAACTATTTGCATTAATTATTTTGTCATTAGCCACATAATTGCTTTCTGACATCTAGGATTACACTGTCTTTGTAGCGTATTAGCTCCCTCAATTAGGGAAGGCTGTAGGGATAAGCCAGGACTTCATGTGGCTTATTTTTCCATTTTCTTACCCTATCCTCTATTTTCCCCCAACATTGTTTTCTCTTCTTTTCCCCCCACTCTTCCTTGATTTTTCACAATTGGCGGCCTAGGCTACTGGAGTGAGCCAGCATGTGATGTTAGACCAAGACAAATGATAGCCGGTCTGTCTGTGATCTGAGCCGGGGCCTCTTAGTTTCGTATTAAGTCCAAAGCCACTCATTAGCTTCACAGTAAACAACTGCAGCACCTCGTGTTTCCTAGGGAAAACATTACCCACATGCTGCATGGGCCCCAGTGGAAACATACTGTATCCGCTCATCCCTCACTGCAGCTGTACTGTATCTGCACATTGAGACAATAATGCCCCTATGTTTGAATCTCATATCCTTCCCAAGGGTATCCAGGCATCCCTCAGTTTAAACAGGCAGTTGATTATCAGTGAGCTGTGAGATGGGTAGGAGGATAGGGGGGCTGAAGGACGCAGGATGCCGGGTTGAACGATAAGCCTGGGTCTTATGGGCTATCTGAGCCAACTGACTTCCCCTGGAGGGGAATGTGGTGTGTGTGTGTGTGTGTGTTTATGTGTACAACCATTTGTGTGTGTGTATATATGTGCATTCCTGTGTGTGTGTGTGTGTGTGTGTATATACGTGCATTTGTTCATGTGTGTGTCTGTTGCAGAGCTAAGTTCCCTGTATGTTGTATGCTCAGTCTACTGTAATGAGGTATGTGGTTTGGGGGCTGGGGAAGGAAAGAGGAAGTGAGGGGTAGGCCTGGTCTGTGAATTGGTGCAGCAGGGAGAACTACAAATGAAGAAGGGAAGTGGCTGGGGAGGCAGCATCAGCTGAGATAGTGAGGGAAAAAGGCTGAGGGAAGGAGATGTCTCAGACCAGAGTCGGAGTAGGCCTTCCATCTTCTACTACTAAGCCCACGAGGGGCTCAGCTGCCTGGCGGTTACTTTTCACACTATTATCTCTCAGCTAGTTTTATATGTACAGCGACGTTCAACAGGATCCCTCCCCTTTCCCTCTTGAGGTGTGTATTCCGGCATTTCACACARACACATGCTCACAATTCATTGTTTATCCCTCACCCACTGTTTACAATGTGTACAAGTATCAGGCCAAGTCTGCAGTTTTGACAGAAAATMAGGAAACATAATTTAATTGTAAACCATTCTGAATTGTGTCTGTGTGCATGGCATGAATGAATAATCTCAAAACTGATTGATTATGGATATACACACAGATTCACTAACACACCCACTTACTAAAACATAATTCTCTRTCTCTCTCTCCAACACACCTTTCCATCATGCATAGAGGGAATAAAATTATGAAAGAACACAAGATTGTAAAAAAAGTAATAAAAGTCTGTGTGAGTCTGGGTAATCCGAGGGGTCAGTTATGGAAATGCCAAGCGTTCCACTGTTGCCCACTGTTTTTCTCAGCCCCTGTCTACACCTCGTCCACTCCTCTATTGGATCAGATTAAAGTTCAAAAGAGGCAATTTGGGGGTAACTAAAATGGGAACAGGCTTGAAGAAAAGAGGGATGGGAGAGAGGTGGCAGCTGCAGCCTCTCCACCTTCCAGTTCAAACACTSCTCTGTTACACTGCCAATCTTCATTGGACTTTGCTTAGGCCTGGAGATGCAGCCTAGACCAATTTGTGTCTCACTACTTCACTTTTAAAGGGGGCCTAATAGGCCGGATGTGAGGGTAGCCCTGGCCTGCTGAGTGGGTGTTTCAGGCTGTGCTTTTAGAGATGTTACAAGGAAGTGTGGTAACWTCATTTTGACACTGAGTGATCAGATAAATAATTGAYTTTGACTCTTAAYTTATTCAATGCGTCACACTTTTGTTGGAAAATCCAGATTGAATTACATCAAAGAGATGAGTTACCAACACCATCATGTCTCCTTCTCCTTGTTCTTTTTACATTTTAGTCATTAAGCAGATTCTCCTACCAGAGCAACTTAAGAGAGCTAAGTGGGACAACCACATATCTCAGTCATCGTAAGTCCATTTTTCCTCAGTAAAGTAGKTATCAATGCTAGTAGGGGGGAAGCTCTTCCATTAGCTGTGTCAACATCAGGAGCTCAATGACACATCCAGCTCTTTCACTGGTAGGAAAACTGCTTTTCCACAGTAAGGAAACGTTCTTCCACCATCCACTTGCTCTGCAATTTTTTTAACAAAATAKTAACTGTGGGCTTATTAGCATTAAACAATATTGAAAATAATACCAATGACTGTTGAGTTTAGTCTGTTCGGAGCTATTGAGACCATAAGATATTCCTTAATCTATAACAACAGTTAATCGTTTGTTTTTTTACTCTTTGCAGTCTTTTTGAAGGCGATCTASAGTATCAGTACATACTTTACTCTCATCAACTAGTTTCAAGATGTCTACTCCTGACAGTGCAAAACATATTCTTCCTGTAATGCACAAAGGCCTAGGGCCTCATTTATCACTCAGGAGTAAGCAGAAATGTGCGCGTAAACGGTGTATGGGCTCATTTCCACGCAAAGRGTGAGATTAATCAATATGAATGTTTGCTTGAGAGAGTGTGCATAAATATACATTTACGCACAGCCCGGACCATGCGTACGCACAGTACCAAGTGGTGGAATAAGGAAACTGCTTGTCAAGTGTAAAATGGGGAAAATGTGTGAAATTGTGAGAGTAGGCCTAATAATAAATAAAAAAATCTTTGTAATTGTATTTCCATTGTGAATTCATGCAACATATCTTGACAGTCTACCTAATAGTTAATTTAATTTCTAAAGCGCTTTTCTCAGACCCAAGGTGCAAAAAATATAATACAAATAAAATATATACACAGTGCATTCGGAAAGTATTCAACATTTTGTTAGTTACAGCCTTATTCTAAAATCTATTAAATTGTTGCACTCTCTCAATCTACACACAATACCCCATGATGACAAAGCAAAAACAGGTTTGTAGAAATTTTTGCAAATGTATTACCAATAAAAAAATGTAAATAATACATTTACATAAGTATTCAGACCCTTTAATCAGTACTTTATTGAAGCACCTGTAACCAACTTCACATAGCCCCCCAGAAGAAAGGCAKKRGGCACCCACACTTCAGGTTGACTCGGTTTTTATCTGCAGTAAAATATATAACATTCAAACAGTGATGACAGGCATTGACAGGGCGGTCACAGCCACACGTACACTGCTCTCAGAATATCTCTCTGACTCAATCCACAAAGTGATCGTATAGTACACATTGCGTTGTGTTTAGAAAATAACAAAAATACAGAAAAGCATACCTGCAGTAAAAGATCTCAGAGTGATGACAGGCATTGCCAGGATTGTCACAGCCCCACGTTCACTGGTTAGGTAGGCCACAAGATATCTTTGAGATAGGAGCAACAGTAGTGATACATGCCCTCAATGTAAAGTGATATTAATCCATAAATACAGAACAGAAGTACAACCCTTTTCATATAAACATTTTAAGGTAGTAAGAAAATAAACATTSAATTAATATTTCAATAAATCACCTACTAGCAAAACACCTGCTAGCAATAGCTAGCGTGACATTGTAGTGCAGTGACCAACGGTGCTAGTTAGCTCGTCATGAACATGGCTAGCTAAGCCAGCAAAAACTTGGGTTAACTTGCCCYAAATAGGTCTTAAATACATTAACGGCAAAATAAATATATGCATAGTCACATTTGCTATTGACTTTAGGATTTATGAACCCGTTTTCCAAAGACAATATTGTGTTATACAGTTTTAAAACAGTTTTTATATACAGAGGAAGGAGACACGAACCTGCTCTCAGAATATRTCTCTGACTGACGAYCAGGCAGAACAACTTCCCAAATATGGGAGAAGCACTCAAAACCCACTAGTTGTTCTTTCAAAGAAAATAATACAAAAATGGTAAGTCCCAAGACCTCTCGTATTGCCAACCTTACTACAATGGCAGCAAATATTCTTATGAATTCAGCAACACATAATGATATTATATATACTGTATATACATATACACACACACACACACTACCATTCAAAAGTTTGTGGTCACTTAGAAATGTCCTTGTTTTTGAAAGAAAAGCACATTTTTTTGTGCATTAAAATAACATCCAATTGATCAGAAATACAGTGTAGACATTGTTAATGTTATAAATGAAAATTTTAGCTGGAAACTGAATATTTTTTTATGGAATATCTTCATAGGCGTACAGAAGCCCATTATCGGCAAACATCAGTCCTGTGTTCCAATGGCACATTGTGTTAYCTAATCCAAGTTTATAATTTTAAAAGGCTAATTGATCAGTAGATCATGTTTAAAGAAGCAATACAACTGGCCTTCTTTAGACTAGTTGAGTATCTGGAGCATCAGCATTTGTGGGTTCGATTACAGGCTCAAAATGGCCAGAAACCAAGCACTTTCTTCWGAAACTCMTCAGACTATTCTTGTTCTGAGAAATGAAGGCTATTCCATGCGAGAAATTGCCAAGAAACTGAAGATCTCGTACAACGCTGTGTTCTACTCCCTGCACAGAACAGCTCAAACTGGCTCTAACCAGAATAGAAAGAGTAGTGGGAAGCKCCGGTACATAACTGAGCAAGAGGACATTAGAGTGTCTAGTTTGATGAGAAACAGACGCCTCACAAGTCCTCAACTGGCAGCTTCATTAAATAGTATCCGCAAAACACCAGTCTTGCTCGGTTGGAATATTCAGCACACGCTGCATTTCGCACAGAGCATGTTTTTAGAGACAGGTGAGACCTTTTTGCAGAAAGTACAGATTGGTTTTGGGAAACAATATCTGTTGATCCAATCTTAAAGGATCTTGGCGAAGATTTAAGACCTACRTTAGAAAGGCAAACACATGCCATTCCGGTGGACATCATAGTGCTATCCACCCTTTTTGGCAACGGGCACTTCAGCGGGAGTTTGCCAATAGGCATCTCACATCGRACAGTGAGCCAATATTTTYGATGCAATCATCAGCAAAATGAACTGTAACATACAACATCGTACAACAGGTTGAAGTCAAGAGGGGTCTCTACCAGACCAGGTCTTTATTCACATGAAGAGGAGACGCCGATACACAGGACACAGATCCGGGTGCCTTGTGAGAGTTTGTCGGCAAGTGGGTAACCTGCCTCTACCATTCACCCTATTGGCCAATGTGCAATCAGTGGAGAATAAACTAGATGAGCTCTGTTCAAAACTATCCTACGAATGGGACATTAAAAACTGTAATACATTATGTTTCACTGAGTTGTGGCTGAACGACGACATGGATAATATACAGTTGGCTGGGTTTTCCGGGCAGTTCCAGACAGAACTGCAACCTCTGGTAAGACGAGGGGTTGTAGTCTGTGTCTATTTGTCAATAACAGCTTGTGTACAAAATCTAATATMAAATAAGGCTTGAGGTTTTGCTCGTCTGAGGTAGAGAACCTCATGATAAGCTGTAGACCACACTATTTACCAAATCTGACCATATTTCTATSCTCCTGATTCCAGCTTACAAGCAAAAACTAAAGCAGAAAGTACCAGTGACTCGCTCAATACAGAKGTGGTCAYATCACGTAGATGCTAAGCTACAGGACTGTTTTGCTAAAACAGACTGGAATATGTTCGGMMATTCATCCGACGGCATTGAGGAGTATACCACATCAGCGACGGGCTTCATCAAAAAGTGCATTGAGGATGTCGTCCACAGTGACCGTAAGAACATACCCCAACCAGAAGCCATGGATTACAGGCAACATCCACACCGAGCTAAAAGGGTAGAGTTGCTGCGTTCATGGAGCAGGACGCTTATAAAACATACTATGCCCTCCGACGAACCATCAAACAGTCAATACATGACTAAGATTGAATCCTACTACACCYGCTCTGACGTTCGTTGGATGTGGCAGGGCTTGCAAACTATTACGGACTACAAAGGGAAGCACAGCCGCGAGCTAACCAGTAACACGAGTCTACCAGATGAGCTAAATGACATCTATGCGCGCTTCGAGGCAAGCAACACTGTAGCATGTATGATAGCACCAGCTCTTCCGGACGACTGTGTGCTCACGCTCTCAGTAACCGATGTCAGTAAGACCTTTAAACAGGTCAACGTTTACAAGGCCGCAAGACCAGACAGACTACCAGGACATGTACTCAGAGCATGTGCTGACAAACTGGCAAGTGTCTTCCCTGACATTTTCAACCTGTCCCTGACCAAGTCTGTAACATCTCATGTTTCAAGCAGACCACCATAGTCCCTCTGCCACAGAACCCCAAAGGTAACCTGCAGGACTACCGAACTGTAGCACTCACGTCTGTAGCCATGAAGTTCTTTGAAAGGCAGGTGACGGCTCACATCAACACCATCATACCAGAAACCCTAGACTCACTCCAATTTGCATACCGCGCCAACAGATCCACATATGACGCATCTAAAATGGTCCACACACTTGCACACAGTCGTGAAGAAGGCGACAGTGCATTTCCCCCCTCAGGAGGTTTAAAAAGTTTGGCATTGGCCCTCAAATCCTCAAAAAGTTCCTTCAGCTGCACCTTTGAGAGCATCTTGACTGGCTGCGTCACTGCTTGGTGTGCCTACAGCACCGCCCCTCGATCGCATGGCGCTACAAAGGGTGGTGCAGATAGCCCAGTACCTCACTGGGGCCAAACTAAGTGCCATCCAGGTTCTCTATATCAGACGMTGTATAAGGAAGGCCTGGAAAATTAATAAAGACTCCAGCCCCCCAAGCCACAGACTTCTCTCTGCTTCTGCACGGAAAGTGGTACCGGTAGATCAAGTCTGACAACCAACAGGCTCCTGAAAAGCTTCGATCTGCAAGCCAAAATCTTGCTAAATAGCTAACAAAATGGCTACATGGACTATCTGACTTGACCCTAGTATATGCATTTCATTTTTGCACTCTCTATGCACACTCACAGGACMCTACACACTCAGGCACACTGACACTCCAACACACACATACCATGCACACACACATTTATACTGACTKTACACACACACTCACATACAATCTTCAGTTACGCTGCAACTACTCTGTTTATTATACATCCTGATGCCTTGTCACCACCCTATACATATCTACCTATATCACTCCAGTATCCCTGCACATTGTAAATATGGTACTAGAACTGACCCTGTATAGAGCTTCTTACTTTCACATGTTCCTCTTTTTCTTTTTTCTCCTTTTTATTTGTGGGTTTCTGTTTTTACCCTATTCAATTTTGTAGTTTTACATTGATATTGATCGCTGCATAATGGGGTTTAGAGCTTGCAAGAAAGGCATTTCATTGTACTTGTGCACGTGACATTAAAAACTTGATTAAATTATCTGATGAACAAAAAACGCTGCRGAATGTGTTGGTGGCAAGTTGGCCAGGTGGAACGCACTACTCGTTCATTCTGCAGAACAGCAAAGTTGGCCTATACGCCTACAGGAGGGAACGCTCGTAGTATTGTTTGATTTATCACAGTTTTTCTATGCATACGAARGTTCTATATTCTGTTCGTAAGTAGTATTTTAGAATAGTTTCTATGCAATATTGATAAATGAGGCCCCTGGAGTATACCATTGAGSTAGATCAGTGAAACACAAGAATAATTCTGGTGCTTTTGCAGAGTAATGGACCGTGCGGTTAGTGAAACAACCATAAATCATGGACTACAAGTTTTAGGACCTGGCCATGACTCTTGCTAAAGACAGATTAGAGAGCACAGTGGCACAGGTGGTGGATTGAACGAGATCAAACATTTCCATTACATTTTCAATATCAACACTAAGATAATACCCTCTGGTTTGGATGAAATTGTGTTTATTTGTTCCTAAACAACAAATACATTCAAATGTCACAATCACATGGTATTTGTAGAAACTTGGAAAGCAGAATGATTGTATTTTTCTGAGCCATAACTCAATTGCTCAGAGAAAAAAACATTTAAACTTCTGAAACAAGTCTGAAAGCCCCATAGACTGGCCCGTTAAAGACATCTCTGCTCTCCACCACAAGTTTTTACAGCCAGGTCATCCATGATACAAGTCAGTATTRGACATCCATCCATGTCTGAGGACTTCGGGAGATGATGTGGAAAGTGGCCACTATGGACAACAGTGATCGCTGTTACTTTCAAGTAGGTTTCGGTTTTSCTATGGTATTGTGGACGGGAATAGTGGATGGCTGTTAGCATCCGCCTTCGATTTCAAAGGTTGCAAGTTTGAATCCAGCGATAGAAAGTTGTTTGAGATTTTTGTTTTAAGCATATACCAAACCTTAACCTAAACTTAACCATTCAGAGTTAATGCCTAACCTAAGCTTAACCTTAYAAATGTGGAGTTAGAGCCTGAACTTAACCTTAAACACTTCAAAAGTTGACATTTGAGAAACATGGATGAACGTCTGAATCTGACATGAAACTGTGAGAGCTAGTTGAGTTTTTAAATGGGTTACAAGGCTGTTTGTGCCTGTGGTAGATGTTCCGCTAGCTGACAAACTCACACGCACACCTGTCAAAGTACAAACACACTCAAGTCAACCAGATTTATCTGTGGGCGAGATCATTGACATTGATTGCCTTGCCCGCCTCTAGTTAGACATGAATTTATTCATAATTCAAACCTTCATATCCTGCATTTTTCATGCCTTTGCTTGTCTAAATAAATTCCTTATTCTCTGTTGTCAGGCCTTTTTGGGCTGCCACTCTTTGTGACGCTGTAACTCACARAAGCCTTTGGCTCTTAAAACAACATTGTAGCACATTGCCATGCCAGCACTCATAACTTMTTAAAKTCCTCTGTGATAGTGGTGCKACTGGGTTTGTGGTGGGTCCAATGRTGATGCATCTAGACATTTCTTAAAAGCATGAGTATCTGGCTTTGTCAAGCATGTACAAATCCCTATTCCTTATAATGACTATGGATATGTTAGCAGTCAAGTCACATATGTTCTCCCTTTCCCCATAAGCAGGCATTGTGAAACTTGATGTTCCTACCCCTGAGTGAGACGTTAAGTAGAATGATCTGGAGGGCCTGTCTTTAGAGGGCCTGTCAGTAATGACAGCTGGGAGCCTGGAGAGCTCTGGGAAACAAGACACAGCTCAACAACGGCAAACAGTTTCTTCTGTGGTCTATGAGTATAACAGGTACATGTGAATATTCTAGACAATCCCATCCCAGTGGCTTGCAAAAGTATTCACCCCCCTTGGTATTTTTCCTATTTTGTTGCCTGACAACCTGGAATTAAAATAGATTTTTTTTGTGGGGGGTTTGTATCATTTGATTTACACAACACTCCAACCTCTTTGAAGATGCAATATATGTTTTATTGTGAAACAAGCAATAAATAAGACAAAAAAACTGAAAACTTGAGCGTGCATAACTATTCACCCCCCTAAAGTCAATACATTGTAGAGCCACCTTTTGCAGCAATTACAGCTGCAAGTCTCTTCGGGTATGTCTCTATAAGCTTGGCACATCTAGCTACTGGGACTTTTGCCCATTGTTCAAGGCAAAACTGCTCCAGCTCCTTCAAGTTGGATGGGTTCGGCTGGTATACAGCAATCTTTAAATCATACCACAGATTCTCAATTGGATTGAGGTCTGGGCTTTGACTAGGCCATTCCAAGACATTTAAATGTTTCCCCTTAAACCACTCYAGTGTTTCTTTAGCAGTATGCTTAGGGTCATTGTCCTGCTGGAAGGTGAARCTCCGTCCCAGTCTCAAATCTCTGGAACATTGAAACAGGTTTCCCTCAAGAAATTCCCTGTATTTAGCACCATCCATCATTCCCTCAATTCTGACCGGTTTCCCAGTCCCTGCCGATGAAAAACATGCTTCACTGTGGGAATGGTTTTCTCGGGTGTTGGGTTTGCACCAGACATAGCGTTTTTCTTGATAGCCAAAAAGCTACATTTGTCTCATCTGACCAGAGTACCTTCTTCCATAAGTTTGGGGAGTCTTCCACATGCCTTTCGGCGAACACCAAATGAGTTTGCTTCTTTTTTTCTTTTAGCAATGGCTTTTTTTCTGGCCGCTCTTCCGTAAAGCTCAGCTCTGTGGAGTGTATGGCTTAAAGTGGTCCTATGGACAGATACTTCAATCTCCCACTGAGGAGCTTTGCAGTCCTTCAGGGTTATATTTGGTCTCTTTTGTTGCCTCTCTGATTAATGCCCTCCTTGCCTGGTCTGAGTTTTGGGGGCAGCCCTCACTTGGCAGGTTTGTTGTGATGTCAATATTCTTTCAATTTTTTTATAATGGATTTAATGGTGCTCCGTGGGATGTTCAACGTTTGGATATTTTTTTTATACTCCAACCCTGATCTGTATTCTCCACAACTTTGTCCCTGACCTGTTTGGAGAGCTCTTGGTCTTCATAGTGCTGTTGTTGGTGGTGCCCCTTGCTTAGTGGTTTTGCAGACTCTGGGGCTTTCAAAACAGGTGTATATTACTGAGATCATGTGACAGATCATGTGACACTTAAGATTGCACACAGGTGGACTTGTTTAAAACAATTATGTGACTTCTGAAGGTATTGGTTGCACCAGATCTTATTTAGGGGATTCATAGCAAAGGGGTAATACATATGCACAAACCACTTTCACGTTTGTTTTTTCAAATTTTTTGAAACAAGTATTTTTTGTCATTTCACTTCACAATTCGGACTATTTGTGGTATGTCCATTACATGAAATCCAAATAAAAATCCATTGAAATACAGGTTGTAATGCAACAAAATAGGAAAAACGCCAAGGGGGATGATACTTTTACAAGGCACTGTATTGTTCATAGCCACCTAAGAGAGCAGACTGATATGGTAAAACATATTCAAAAGGTGTTGATTTAATTAATTAATGTTAGCTGGTAGAAAAATATGCTCCTTTTGAAATATAGGTGATTGAAGTCCAGTTCTCCAGTATATTGTTGTCCTTGCTAGGGTTCTGGCAGTCATGACATTTTGTCAGCTAGTTATTGTCAAACAAAAGACTGCTGGTCTCAAGTAAACTACCGTAAATTACAATAACATTTAGCATCTCCAGGCCTCTGCAAATAGGCCTATAAGCTGCATACAAGTCACCTTTGGAACATCAACTTCCTTTGGGCCTTTCCTTCCTTCTCGCTGCCAATGACTGGAACGAATTTGCAAAATCACTGAAGCTGGAGTCTTATATCTCCCTCTTTAACTTTAGGCATCAGCTGTCAGAGCAGCTGTATACAGCCAATCTGTAAATAGCACACCCAACTACCTCATCCCCATATTGTTACTTATCCTCTTTGCTTTTTTTGCACCCCAATATCTCTACTTGCACATCATCATCTTTACATTATCACTCCAGTGCTAAATTGTAATTATTTCGCCTCTATGGTATTTATTGCCTTACCTCCCTATTCTTCTACATTTGCACACACAGTACATAGATTTTTCTATTGTGTTATTGACTGTACATTTGTTATGTGTAACTCTGTGTTGTTGTTTTTGTAGCACTGCTTCGATTTATCTTGGCCAGGTCGCAGTTGTAAATGAGAACTTGTTCTCAACTGGCCTACCTGGTTAAATAAAGGTAAATAAAAAAAAAATATAAATAAAATCAACATTTAACACTTAGCCTACAATTTCCGCACCCGCAGCAGAATTGTTCTCCACGCGTCTCCAGACTCTGTCACGTCTGTCACATGTGCTGATGTGCTCAGTGTGAACTCTGCTTTCATCTGTGAAGAGCACAGGGCGCAGTGGCGAATTTGCCAATCTTGGTGTTCTCTGGCAAAATGCCAAACGTCCTGCACGGTGTTGGGCTGTAAGCACAACCCCCACCTGTGGACGTCGGGCCCTCATACCACCCTCATGGAGTCTGTTTCTGACGTTTGAGCAGACACATGCACATTTGTGGCCTGCTGGAGGTCATTTTGCAGGGCTCTGGCAGTGCTCCTCCTTGCACAAAGGCGGAGGTAGCGGTCCTGCTGCTGGGTTGTTGCTCCTACGGCTCCTCCACGTCTCCTGATGTACTGGCCTGTCTCCTGGTAGCGCCTCCATGCTCTGGACACTACGTGACAGACACAGCAAACCTTCTTGCCACAGCTCGCATTGATGTGCCATCCTGGATGAGCTGCACTACCTGAGCCACTTGTTGTGGGTTGTAGACTCCGTCTCATGCTACCACTAGAGTGAAAGCACGCCAGCATTCAAAAGTGACCAAAACATCAGCCAGGAAGCATAGGAACTGAGAAGTGGTCTGTGGTCACCACCTGCAGAACCACTCCTTTATTGGGGGTGTCTTGCTAATTGCCTATAATTTCCACCTTTTGTCTATTCCATTTGCACAACAGCATGTGAAATTTATTGCAATCAGTGTTGCTTCCTAAGTGGACAGTTTGATTTCACAGAAGTGTGATTGACTTGGAGTTACATTGTGTTGTTAAGTGTTCCCTTATATTTTTTTAGCAGTTGTATATATATCATGTATATATATAAATAAACAGCTCAATATGGTTGAGATCTGGTGACTGTACTGGGCACTCCATTATAGACAGAATACCAGCTGACTGCTTCCTCTCTAAATAGTTCAGCACTAGTTTGGAGCTGTGCCTTGGGTCGCTATCCTGTTGAAGGGGAATTGGCTCCAACTAGCGCCCTCCACACGGTATGGCATGGTGTTTGCAAAATGGAGTGATATTCTTCCTTCTTCAGATCCCTTTTACCCTGTACAAATCTCCCATTTCCACCACCAAAGCACCCCCAGACCATCACACTGCCTCCACCATGCTTTGACAGAGGCGTCAAGCACTCCTCTAGCACCTTTTCATTTTGTCTGTCTCACGAATGTTCTTCTTTATGATTTAAACACCTCAAACTTAGATTGTCTGTCCATAACACTTTTTTCAATCTTCCTCTGTCAGTTTTGTGTTCTTTTGCCACTTTTAAATTTATGGCTATTTCTTTGCAACTCTGCCTAGAAGCAGCATTCCCAGAGTCGCCTCTTCACTGTTGACATTGAGACTGGGGTTTGTGGTGTACTATTTGAAGAAGCTGCCAGTTGGGGACTTGTGAGACATCTGTTTCTCAAACTAGACACTCTTGCTCAGTTGTGGCACTGGGACCCTCCCACTTTCTATTCTTGGTTAGAGCCTGTTTCTGGTTAGGGCAGTTTGCGCTGTTCTGTGAAGGGAGTAGAACACAGAGTTGTACGAGATCTTCAGTTTCTTGGCAATTTCTCGCATGGAATAGCCTTCCAAGATAGACTGACGAGTTTCAGAAGGAAGGTCTTTGTTTCTGGCCATTTTGAGCCTTGTAATCGAACCCACAAATGCTGATGTTCCAGATACTCAACTTGTCTAAAGAAGGCCAGTTTTATTGCTGCTTAATCAGAACAACAGTTTTCAGCTGTGTAACGTAATTGCAAAATGGTTTTTTAATGATCATTTTGCTTTAAAAATGATAAACTTGGATTCGCTAACACAATGTGCCATTGGAATACAGGAGTGATGGTTGCTGATAATGGACCTCTGTACTGTAAGCCTATGTAGATATTCCATAAAAAAATCTGCGTTTCCAGCTACAGTAGTCCATTTACAACCCTAACAATATCTATACTGTATTTCTGATCAATTTGATGTTATTTTAATGGAAAGAAATAGCTTTTCTTCAAAACCAAGGACATTTCTAAGGTGACCCCAAACTTTTGAAACGGTAGTGAACGGTGTAAAAGACAGTTGACAGGGATAACAATTAATTGTAAATTATCTGTCACGTTCCTGACCTTTTTATGTTATTTTTGTATGCGTTTTAGTTGGTCAGGGGTGATTGGGGTGGGCATTCTATGTTTTGTGTTTCTATGTTTAGGTATTGTAATTTGCCTTATATGGTTCTCAATCAGTAGACAGGTGTTTGAACGTTTCCTCTGATTGAGAACCAATATATAGGTTGGCTTTCACACTGTTTGTTTGTGGTGTGATTGATCTTCCGTGTCTTGTCTGCGCACCACACGGGACTGTTTCGTCTTGTTCGTTTAGTTCGCATGTAGTCTGTTCCTGTTCGTGAGTTCTCGTGTAGTTATGTAAGTTCCATTTCAGGTCTGTCTTACCCGTTTTGTGTTATTTTGTAATTTCCAAGTGTCTTTTTCGTGTTCGTCTTTGTCTGAAATAAATTCAATATTCATCACAACACTCGCTGCATTTGGTCGAATCTTGCTCTCCTCCTCTTCGGATGAAGAGGAGGAGGAGAACCGTTACATTATCTTTAATGTTCCTTTGTTGTTTGCAGGGGCACTATCCTTCTGACCCTATGCAGCCAGGTCCCATCTACTTTTTAACTCCTCGCAAGTGTGGCTTGTTTGGTGTCTGCTGTGAAGGAATGCCACAACAAGTCAACTACTTGAAGGCKTGTCATCCAGCAAAGGCAGCAGCGCAGTCATCAACTACATGCACCATTTCTTCACCAACTTCGGAGTTGGGGAAACATGTGTGGACCTGAATTATGATAAATGCAGTGGCCAAAACAAGAACACGTTTGTGATCTGGTATTGTGCTTGGCGGACCATGCACAAGCTCCCCCACAGTCTGGACCTTCACTTTCTGAMCACAGGCCACACCAAGTTTGCCCKCAACGTGCTTCGGCCTCATCAAGAAGCGCTTCAGAAAGACCAGAGGGAACACTTCGTCTGAGATTGCTGGTGTTGTGAAAGACAGCACTGTGACAGCGGTCAACATCCCACAGCTGGTTGGACTGGAGGATGGTACGGTGCTGGTAGAAAGCTGTGGCTGGCAACAACACCTGACTCCGTACTTCAGGCCGCTGCCACAGATCAAGCAGTTCACTTCAGGTGAATATCATTTTCATTGCATTTTATGACAGTATTCTTATCTAAACTTGGGAGTTGAATTCATAATGTACAAGGTTGTAACATCTTCAAATTTTTTGTTGTTGTTATTTCCTGTTTTACAGCTTCAATGCTCTGGAGCCTGGTGTTGTTGTCTAGTGGACAACAAAAGCTAGCTAGCTAAGACCATGGGAAYATACTCCTTGCCATTGCGCAGTGATCTTGGCTTTCAAGAAGGCAGAAGTTTCCACACGTTTTTGAAAAAAAAAGGTCCCATTCATTAAGTCAAAATGTGATTGGTTGATTCCACTGTTACTCCAAATGTTGCCCTAAAACAGTTGAATGAAAGATGCCTTTATCTACTGTAACTTCTGATGGCCTACCAATGAGCTGACTTAGTAGCTAGATTTATCTCCCCAGAGACCAGAAAATAAAAATCGTATTTGGATCTTTTTCTCTCTTCAGTGTTAACCCTTTCCAACACAAACTGAAGAGATTAAATCAAACATAATTGAAAATAATAATATAATTGTAATTATATATTATTCTAATTATTTTATAAATCCTTATCCTTCAATGGGCATAAAGGCCCATTGTTCCCCACTGTGTTTGGGTTAGTAATAATTTGTAGAGATGGCTCTATTTTCCATCAGAATGCAGTTTTTCACTATTCTGATGTCTAAAGAATCCATGTGTTTCTGAAATATGAGCACAGAAATTCTGGATATTTTTAACTCTTTATGACAAAATTACAATCGTGCTCTTGATTTGGACTCGCATTTTTCTGGTCTCTGTCTTGAATCCGGTCTTGGTCTTGCCTCGGACTCGATTTGCTCCATTCTTGTCTTGAATCGGTCTTGCTTTAGGTGGTCCCTGTACCAGTTTAAAAAAATGAATGGAAGTATATATGGTGATAGTTTTATTTCCTAGAATAAGATGATAAATACATGTAAATACATTCCTGATATTTCTTATATTTTTTGTGACTATGACATCTTCAAAACAATTCCATATGTTAAATTACTGCGGTCATGACTCATGACTGCCAGCGTGACGGTAATACAGTCACCCCAACAGCCCTATTCCTTGCACATAGTCTGGCACAAATGTTTTGAAAATGACAAATATTAATTTTCAAGTTCGCTGCCTCAGTTGTATGATGGCAAATGGCATATACTCCAGAATTTATGAAGAGTGATCAGATGAATTGCAAAAGTCCCTATTTCCATGCAAATGAACTGAATCCCCAAAAACATTTCCACTCATTTCAGCCCTGCCACAAAAGGACCAGCTGACATCATGTCAGTGATTCTCTCGTTAACACAGGTGTGAGTGTTGACGAGGACAAGGTGGAGATCACTCTGTCATGCTGATTGAGTTCGAATAACAGACTGGAAGCTTCAAAAGGAGGGTTGTGCTTGGAATCATGTTCTTCCTCTGTCAAACATAGTTACCTGCAAGGAAACACTTGCCGTCATCATTGCTTTGCACAAAAAGGCTTACAGGCAAGGATTGCTGCCAGTAAGATTGCACCTAAATCAACCATTTATCGGATCATCAAGAACTTCAAGGAGAGTGTTCAATTGTTGTGAAGAAGGCTTCAGGGTGAACAAAAAAGTCCAGCAAGCGCCAGACCGTCTCCTAAAGTTGATTCAGCTGGGGATCGCGGACACCACCAGTACAGAGCTTGCTCAGAATGGCAGCAGGCAGGTGTGAGTGTGTCAAGATAGGCAGCAAAGAAGCCACTTCTCTTCCAGGAAAACATCAGGGACAGACTGATATTCTGCAAAAGATACAGGGATTGGACGTGCTGAGGACTGGGTAAAGTCATTTTCTCTGATGAATCCCCTTTCCGATTTTTTGGGCATCCAGAAAAAGCTTGTCCGGAGAAGACAAGGTGAGTGCTACCATCAGTCCTGTGTCATGCCAACAGTAAAGCATCCTGGACCATTCATGTGTGGTTGCTTCTCAGCCAAGGAGTGGGCTCACTCACAATTTTGCCTAAGAACACAGCCATTCGAATAAAGAATGGTACCAACACATCCTTGAGAGCAACTTCTCCCAACCATCCAGGAACAGTTTGGTGACGAACAATGCCTTTTACAGAATGATGGAGCACCTTGTCATAAGGCAAAAGTGAAACTAGGTGGCTTGGGGAACAAAACATTGATAATTTTGGTCCATGGCCAGAACACTCCTCAGACCTTAATSCCTTTGAGAACTTGTGGTCAATCCTCAAGAGTCGGGTGGACAAACAAAAACCCACAAATTCTGACAAACTCCAAGCATTGATTATACAAGGATGGGCTGCCATCAGTCAGGATGTGGCCCAGAAGTTAATTGACAACATGCCAGGGCAGATTGCAGAGGTCTTGAAAAAGAAGGGTCAACACTGTTGTTATTGACTCTTTGCATCAACTTCATGTAGTTGTCAATAAAAGCCTTTGACACTTATTAAATGCTTGTAATTATACTCCAGTATTCCAATGTAACATCTGACAAAAATATCTAAAGACACTGATGCAGCAAACTTTGTGGAAAGTAATATTTGTGTCATTCTCAAGACTTTTGGCCACGACTGTACTGTATGTAGTCACTCAGACCGCCTTCACAAAAAGGCCTTTTGGAAATCCTTTATTACACACTACCATTTACCCTACTAACCTCTCTGAATATGTAATATAATGTGGGGTTATAATGAGTTCATTGGRGATATTGCTCAAAGCAATTGGAATGATCCCTCAGCCGAGACGATAAGTGTGAAAGGTAAGGGGCAGGGAGAGGGAAGAAGTGAAGGACCCTTGGAAGGGGAAGTGAAGTACTCTGGGATGGTTCTAATCACAGCTGATTAATCATAAGCTGATTAATCAGTGTCCCTCTGAGCACAGTGCCACCCTTTTCTCCAAAGACGTTACAGAAATGTGACAAACAAGTAAGAGTAATCTGTTTGTTGCCCCTACCAGGTCCTGTCTCCAAATGTGACTCATTTCAGGAAATTAGGCATATGTCGTGTGTCACTACTTTACAGGAGAGCCAATTGAACTAAATTAAAAAGAAAATCAAAGTGCGCTTTTTGGCGGAAATGCCTTCTGGAACATCAAATCAACTTTATTAGTCACATGATCCGAATACAAGTGTAGACATTACTGTGAAATGCTTACTTACAAGCTTAACCAGCAGTGCAGTTCAAGAAGAGTTAAGACAATATTTACCAAATYAACTAAAGTAAAACATTTGTCAGTGTGCGGGGTGAAGTGACTATGCATAGATAATAAACAGTGAGTAGCAGCAGTGTACAAAACAAATGTGTGTGTGTGTGTGGGGGGGTGTCAATGTAATAGGACGTCAGAGGACAAAAATCAGTTAACCACCTAACTGAGGAACTCAAGTTAAACTTCTTGTCAATATAGGGGGTGCTGTTTCAACTTTGTAAAATATCGTTCCCAAATTAAACTGCCTCGTACTCAATTCTTGCTCGTACAATATGCATATTATTATTACTATTGGATAGTGGTCATTCTGGAGTGTGATTAGTGGTTGAACAAAAGGCTCTGGCAGCAACGAACCGCTGTTGCTGTCTCTGCTGGCCGGTTCCCCCTCTCCACTGGGATTCTCGCCTCTAACCTATACTTACGGGCTGAGTCACTGAGCTGTACTGGTACTTGCCATGCTTGTCCATAGGAGGGGTGGCGTCCTTACGTGGTTCTTCCTGTCTGGGTTTGGCGCCCCCTTGGGTTGTGCGCGTGCGGAGATCTTTGTGTGGTATACTCGGCCTGTCGTCCGGATTGGTAAGTTGGTGGTGTAAGATTATCCGTCTATGGTGGTTGTGGGGCTGTGCTTTTGGCAAAGTTGGATGGGGTTATATCTTCTGCCTCTGTTGTGGCCATGTTCCGGGGGTATCATTGGATGGGGCCACAGTGTCTCCTGACCCCTCCTGTCTCAGCCTCGTAGTAGCCTTGCAGTAGTTTGTGTCAGGGGGCTAGGGTCAGTCTGTCATATTGGAGTATTTCTCCTGTCTTATCGGTGTCCTTGTTGTAAATTAACCTTTGATAAAGGGGGCAGCATTTTCTACTTTTTGGATGAATTTGCATGCTCATAGTGAATACCTGGCCCAGGTGCTATATATGCATTTTTATTATACTATTGGAATATAAACTCTGATGATGTCTGTGAGTATAACAGAACTCAAATAGGAGGCAAAACCGTGATTTCCATTAGTTAAGTGAGTAATGTGCTGAGACTGGTCCAACGTTCAATTCTCTCAGTGCCTACTTTCACTTCCCTGTAAGAGTATTGTGATTCTGTTTGCACTTCTACGCCTTCCCTAGATGTCAACAGTCTGTAGAACATGGAATGAAGCTTATGCTGTGTTGTGGGGGCCGGATGAAGGGAGTGATGATCAGTGGTCTGGCAGATTGCCAGTTTCCTGGTCATGCGCTTCCTCATGATATCGCTTGCGTTCCATAACTTTCTACAGACACGAAGAATTGCTCCGGTTGGAACGTTATTGGATATATATGATACAACATCCTGAAGATTGATTCTCTACTTAGTTTGACCAGTTTATCAACCTGTTATATAACTTTTTGAAGTTTTCGTCCGAGTTCGCTCTGCATCTGCGCGAACGTTTGGACATGTGCACTAAATCAGCAGCAAAGTAGCTACTTAGACATAAGTTAATGACATTATCGAAAAACAACATTTATTGTGGAATAGGATTCCTGGGAGTGCATTCTGATGAAAATGATCAAAGGTAAGGAATATTTATGATGTAATTTCGTATTTCTGTTGACTCCAACATGGAGGAGAATATTTTGTTATTTTTGAGCACCGTCTCAGATATTTTGCATGTGTGCTTGCTTTTACGTAAAGTTTTGGGGAAATCTGACATAGCGTTGCATTAAGAACAAGTGTATCTTTAATTATATGTAAAATAGTGTATCTTTCATCAAAGTTTATGATGAGTATTTCTGTTTATTTGACGTGGCTCTTCTGCAATTTCTCTGGTAATTTGGAGGGCATTTCTTAAACATGGCGCAATGTAAACGAGATTTGTGGATAAAATATGCACATTATCGAACAAAACATAAAGTGATTGTAGTAACATGATGTCCTATGAGTGTCATCTGATGAAGATCATCAAAGGTTAGTGATTCATTTATCTCTATTCTGTTTTTGTGACTACTATTTTTTGCTGGGAAAATGGCTGTGTTTTTTCTGGGCTATGTACTGAGCTAACATAATCGTTGGGTGCTTTCGCCGTAAATCTTTTTGAAATCAGACATGTTGGCTGGATTCACAACATGTGTAGCTTTAATTTGGTGTCTTTCATGTGTGATTTCATGAAAGATTGATTTTTATAGAATATATTTGATTTGGCGTGCTACATTTTTTCTGGCTTTGGCCATGTGGGACGCTACCGTCCCACATATCCAAGGAAAGTTAAGTATGCTCTCTCTAATTCTCTCTTTCTCTCTTTCTTTCTTTCCTGGCATGATGACTCTTACCTGGCATGATGATCCTTGCTATCCCCAGTCCACCTGGCCATGCTGCTGCTCCAGTTTCAACTGTACTGCCTTCGGCTATGGAACCCTGACTTTTTCACCGGACGTGCTACCTGTCCCAGACCTGCTGTTTTCAACTCTCTAGAGACAACAGGAGCGGTAGAGGATACTCTTAATGATCGGCTATGAAAAGCCAACTGACATTACTCCTGAGGTGCGACCTGTTGCACCTCGACAACTACTGTGATTTTTATTATTTGACCATGCTGGTCATTTTGAACATTTGAACATCTTGGCCATGTTCTGTTATAATCTCCACCCGCACAGCCAGAAGAGGACTGGCCACCCCTCATAGCCTGGTTCCTCTCTAGGTGTCTTCTAGGTTTTGGCCTTTCCAGGGAGTTTTTGCTAGCCACCGTGCTTCTACACCTGCATTGCTTGCTGTTTGGGGTTTTAGGCTGGTTTTCTGTACAGCACTTTGAGATATCAGCTGATGTAAGAAGGGCTATATAAATACATTTGATTGATTTGATTGTTTTGATTGATAAGAGTCTGGTGCCACTTTC
>NC_036866.1:31469957-31517192 GCF_002910315.2 Salvelinus sp. IW2-2015
ATGGATAGAAAAACCACCTCTAGTTTCCTGTTGAAAAACCGTTTGCGAATTATCTCTCTCGTAAAGTTGTAGACCCCAACCTCATTAATATATTATGGCAGGCCACAAAAACTTCCCTGATCAAGACATTATGTGCAGCCCATTTCTGAAATTCAGGATATCTTCATGTTCCACAACAGGGATGTCAGTTTTTAAATAAAACAATTCCCTGTTAACGCATTATTGTGAATGGTAGCTAAAATGACGCATGCAATAGCACCGCTAAGCCACCTGAGCATGTCAGTCAAGCGGTTGAATCTTGAAATGCGAGTGGCATAGCACCATTGAGGCAGGATATAAAGCCTACTTGAAGGTAAGGACCGACCTTATCAACGCGGGGGCCTGACGCAGCGGTAGGGCACCAGCAGGCGGTCCATGAACAAGCCTTCGTTTTAAGCACGTTTCTATATCCTCCGCGCTCTGATCTTAAATTTCGAATTTTGTGTCTTAAAACTCATAAGGTAGTTAAAAATTCTAAAAACTACCATAATGCATAATGAAGGCAGTTTACTATGCACGTTTATGCGATTATAGGAATTTCTTTTGTAAAAGCGTTTGATCGACGGTTGAGACACCTCTTCACGGCTCTGAATGGATAGCGTTGAAGTGCTAATTAATTGTTCAGCAGTCTTATGGCTTGGAAGTAGAAGCTGTTAAGGAGCATTTTGGTCCTAGACTTGGCGTTCCAGAACCGTTTGRAGTGATGTAGCAGAGAAAATAGTCTATGACTTGGGTGACTGGAGTCTCTGACAATTTTWTGGACTTTCCTCTGACACCGCCTATTATATAGGTCCTGTATTGCAGGAAGCTTGGCCCCAGTGATGTACTGGGCCATACGCACTACCCTCTGTAGCTCCTTACGGTCAGATGCCGAGCAGTTGCCATACCAAGCGGTGATGCAACCGGTCAGGATGCTCTAGATGGTGCAGCTGTAGAACTTTGAGGATCTGGGGACCCATGCCAAATGTAACCTTTCATGTGCCTTCACAACAAACTTGTATGCCATCTGTAAATACGAATAAAATTGTTAAATTATGAGCCCAGTTCGTTTAGCCTTGGAAAAATAGCAACTTTCCCACTAGCCTTGATTGGCTGAGATAATGAGTGGGCTGGACATGCTGAGAGATGAGTTCGAATTGGTCTGCGATGTAGCACGCTTCTGTTTATAACATGAGCTGGTCAGTATGTGTAGGTAATCCTTTTGAAAGSAGCTTTTTTTTTGAAGATATCATGTAGTACAGTGGTTCTCAAACCTTTATTGTCCTGTACCCCTTCAAACATTCAACCTCCAGCTGCATACCCCCTCTAGCACCGGGGTCAGCACACTCTCAAATGTTTTTTTTTTGCCATCATTGTAAGCTTGCCACACACACACACTACACAATACATTTATTAAACATAAAAATTAGTGTAAGTTTTTGTCACAACCCGGCTCGTGGGAAGTGACAACGAGCTCTTATAGGACCAGGGCACAAATAATAATTTATAATAGTCAATAATGTTGCTGTTTTTTTAACCATCTTACATGTAAAACTTTACTTAATGAGTAAAGYGTTAATGAGAAGGGTGTGCTTGAAAGGWTGCACATAACTCTGCAATGTTGGGTTGTAGTTGTATTGGAGAGAGTCCCAGTTTAAATCATGTTCCACACAGTCTGTGCCTGTATTTCGTTTTCATGCTAGTGAGGGCCGAGAATCCACTCTCACATAGGTACGTAGTTGCAAAGGGCATCAGTGTCTTACCAGCGCGATTTGCCAAGGCAGGATACTCTGAGCGCAGCCCAATCCAGAAATCTGGCAGTGGCTTCTGATTAAATTAAATMTTCACAGAACTGCTTGTTGCAATTTCGACTAGGCTCTCTTGTTCAGATATCGGTAAGTGGACTGGAGGCAGGGCATGAAAGGGATAAGGAATCCAGTTGTTTGTGTCATCTGTTTCGGGAAAGTACCTGCGTAATTGRGCACCCAACTCACTCAGGTGCTTTGCTATATCACATCTGACATTGTCCGTAAGCTTGAGTTCATTTGCACACAAAAAAATCATACAATGTTGGAAAGGCCTGTGTGTTGTCCTTGTTAATGCAAACAGAGAAGAGCTTGAGCTTCTTATTCATAGCCTCAATTTTGTCCCGCACATTAAATATAGTTGCGGAGAGCCTGTAATCCTTGATTCAGATCATTCAGGTGAGAAAAAATATCACCCAGATATGCCAGTCGTGTGAGAAACTRGTCATCATGCAAGCGGTCAGACGTGTCAATACTTTGCCTCTTGATAACCAGCGGACTTCTGTATGTTGAAAAAGCGTGACATGGTCGCTGCCCATATCATTGAATAGTGCAGAAAATACACAAGTGTTCAGGGGCCTTGCTTTACATAGTAAACCATTTTCACTGTAGTGTCCAAAATGTGTTTCTAATCGGTTAGGCATTCCCTTGGCAGCAAGAGCCTCTTTGTGGATGCTGCAGTGTACCCAATTTGCGACAAGAGCAACAGCTTGCACGCGCGTTGCCACTCCACTATTTCTCCTTGTCATGGGTTTTGCGCCATCAGTACAAATACCAACATGAGCAGTAGCTATGTTTGGCTACATTCGGAACGTTAGTGGAATTCCCGCGAGAGAGTAACGTAATGTGATTGGATGTTAATTATTTGACTAGGCTACCTGTATTTGACATTGTGTTGTTATTTCTCTGAACACTACATGGTTTAATTGTATTTTTGGCAGTGAAACGAGGATACTCAMGTGAGAAAAAAACCTGTATAGCCCCGTTGGAAAATATGYATGGCGTACCCCTGTTTGGGAATACCTGATGAAGTAGAACTGCAAGTGTTGCTCTCTACTTTCTGGTGGACGGAGTTTTGAAATCAGTGGAATTAGAGTATGATAGCTAAGGAGATGGAGACAATTATGGCYTTTGACTGCAAATATGCAGATGGAGTTGAAAAGAGAACACACACGTCTCCGGATTACATCTTCAAACTAAGGGAAACCATGGCATCTGTGACAGAGAGGGTGAAGCGTCCATCCATGCATATGGGTAAGATAGTTTTGCTAGCTACATTTTCAGATATTACASYTWTCTAATTTTGTCAGAAAGTTGTTTTCAAMTTAAAGTGTATTGTTAGCTGGCTGGCTCGTTAGCTAACGTTACATGTATGATCTGTMTAGTAATATTATTCATATCTCAGAGCCATTTGCATTGCTAGTTTAGCCTAATGTTAGCTGGTTGGTTAGCTACCTGCAGATTRATGCAGGTTAGTAAAATMATGAGTTGGGATTATGGTTCACAGTGTAACTAACTAGCTAGCTACATGTCTAAACAAAGGACTCCACTATGCAAGTAACCATTTCAACAGAATGTTTTATGATGTCACTGCGGCAACTGTCGATAGACGTAGCTGGTAAATTAGCTTTGGGTATCAACTACGATTTCAGAGCACTCTCGTCTGAGTGTTCCAGAGCACAAATTTASGAACGCTCAACACCCATTGAATATGGCCGGTGTCAGTAAACGTTGGCAAAAAACTGTAATAAATTGTTGCCAGCAGCACAGTTGCAGTCACCAACGCTCTGGATAATATAAAAACAGCCTAASCAGCTCTGCTAGGGCGAGTAAAATGGTCAGAGTGAGCTGTTCTCTCATTTGTGTCTGGAAGTAGATAGCAAGCGTGACTGCTATTGTTAGGTCAGAACGCTTGAATCAACCCTACTCCTCAGCCCAGAGCGTCCAGTGTGCGCTCTGAATGCTCCGAGTTTGAAAAACACWCTGAATTTACGAACGGACAATCTGACACTCAGGCACTTCAGAATAAATTACGAACACACCCATAGTATAAACCAGCCTTTAGTCTTGCAATCTTTGGTTGTTTAGTACATGGCCTCACATGAATCCTTAAAGAGATGAGTGGGGCTAAAGCTTTAGAGGGTGTGAACGATGCTGAATGCGTTTAGACAAAGAAGAGCTCTTCAGTATGTGTACCAAAATATTCAAGGGCCATTTTCTCAAAAGTGATTTTACAGGTTTATGAACTTTCAAWGCAGAATTACTTTCCCATTGCTCCTCAACTGTAGTMTATGATATAACTTTTTATAGTCTCTACTTTTATCCAATGTAAAAAAKTGAATTTAAAATGTTTCTACCGAATCGAGCCGCTTTGTCACATACAGTGCCTTCAAAAAGTATTCAGATCCCTTGACTTTTTCCACATTTTGTTACGGTACACTTATTCTAAAATMAATTACATATTTTTTCCCCCTCATAAATCTACACACAATACTCCATAATGACAAAGCAAAAACAMTTTTATAGAAATGTTTACAAATGTATTAGAAATATGTTTTCAGACCCTTTACTCAGTACTTTTTTGAAGAACCTTTGGCAGCGATTACAGCCTTGAGTCTTCTTGGGTATGATGCTACAAGCTTGGCACACCTGTATTTGGGGAGTTTCTCCATATTTGTCTTGCAGATCCTCTCAAGCTCTGTCAGGTTGGATGGGGAGCGTTGGTGCACAGCTATTTTCAGATCTTTCAAGAGATGTTCGATCGGGTTCAAGTCCGGGCTCTGGCTTGGCCACTCAAGGACAATCAGAGACATGTCCGAAGGCACTCCTGCATTGTCTTGGTAGTGTGCTTAGGGTCATTGTCCGTTGGAGTCTGAGGTCTGAGCGCTATGGAGCTGGTTTTCATGAAGGATCTCTCTGTACTTTGCTCCGTTCATCTTTCCCTCGATCCTGACTAGTCTCCCAGTCCTGCCGCTGAAAAACATCCCTAACAGCATGATGCTGCACCACCATGCTTCACCGTAGGGATGGTGCCAGGTTTACTCCAAGACGTGACGCTTGGCATTCAGGCCAAAGAGTTCAATCTTGGTTTCATCTGATCAGAAGAATCTTGTTTTCTCATGGTTTGAGTGTCTTTAGGTGCCTTTTGGCAAATCCAAGCGGGCTGTCATGTGCCTTTTACTGACCAAGGCCCTTCTCCCCCCGATTGCTCAGTTTGGCCGGCCGGCCAGCTCTAGGAAGAGTCTTGGTGTGTCAAATTTCTTCCACTTAAACTTCTTGTCACTATAGGGGGTGCTGTTTCAACTTTGACATTTATCGTTCCCAAATTAAACTGCCTCGTACTCAATTCTTGCTCGTACAATATGCATATTATTATTACTATTGAGTAGAAAACAATCTTTAGTTTCTAAACCCGTTTGAATTATTTCTCTGAGTGAAACAGAACTCGTTTGGCAGCGAAATTCCTGACAGGTACTGCAAAATCTGAAAATGTTGACTCTGTTCTAGGATCAGTTTAAAACTCTGTATGTATCCTATGGGTCGACATGAACTGCACGTGCCTTCCCTGGATGTCAGTAACAATGAGAATTGGAATGGAGTTTCTAGGAGATTGAGACCATATAAAAGCCCATGGCATGGGGGTGCACTCTTTTCATTGTTCGTCATTGCGCAAAGCAGGACCAGAGGAGGCGGAAAAGCTCAAAGTTATCGGCCTTAGATATATCCGTCTGTGATTTAATTCGATATAGGTGTTTAGAAACATCATAACAAAGTTATTTTAAACCGAGTTATATCAGTTTATGCGAGTATATTGCGATTTCGGAATTTCCTTAGTATTGCGTTTTGAAGATTTGTGCATGTCTGCGCCACATAGCTAATGTTAGCTGCTATTTCCAAAGTTGAAGAGGACGTTTTACAACGAGCAACGATTCTTTTGGACAAAGGACAACTTGCCCAAGATTCTGATGGAAGCTCGTCCAAAAGTAAGAGCTATTTATGATGTTAATCCGTATTTATGTGGAAAAATGTAAAAGGATTTGTCCGCATTAATTTCGCCACTGGTCTGGCTTGTAACGCACACTGTATGTCTAGTAACGTTAATTTAAAAAATCTAACACAGGCGTTGATTAATAACTAATGCATCTTTCATTGCTGTCCAACCTGTATTTTTTAGTCAAGTTTACGATTATTTATCGATTAGATTAGGTGCTCTCCAAGATGGGCGCGGCCAGAATGCTGAAATGTTGCTACTGATCACATTGTATAACCACGATTTGTGCTGTAATATGCACATTTTCGAACAAAACCTATATGCATTGTGTAATATGATGTTACAGGACTGTCATCTGATGAAGTTTATCAAGGTTAGTCAAATTATATATCTTTTGCTGGATTGTTACGATCGCTAACCTTTGCTGCTGGTAAATGCGGTTGTGTTTCTGGCTATTGTGGTACGCTAATATAATGCTATATGTGGTTTTCGCTGTAAAACACTTAAAAAATCTGACATATTGGCTGGATTCACAAGATGTTGGGCTTTCATTTGCTGTACGCTGTGTATTTTTCAGAAATGTTTTATGATGAGTAATTAGGTATTTGACGTTGTTCTCTGTAATTATTCTGGCCACATCGCGCTATTTCAGATTGCAGCTGCAATGTAGAACTGTGATTTATACCTGAAATATTCAAATCTTCTAACAAAACATATGCTATACAATAAATATGTTATCAGACTGTCATCTGATGAAGTTTTTTCTTCGTTAGTGACTATTTATATCTTTATTTGGTCGAATTAGTGATGGCTACCTATGCAGGAAAAAAAATGGTGGAAGAAAAAAGTTGTGTCTTTTGCTATGGTGGTTAGCTAATAGAAATACATATTGTGTCTTCCCTGTAAAACATTTTAAAAATCAGAAATGATGGCTGGATTCACAAGAATCTGTATCTTTCATCTGGTGTTTGGACTTGTGATTTCATGATATTTAGATGCTAGTATTTACTTGTGGCGCTATATGCTAGGCTATGCTAGTCAGCTTTTTTAACTGATGGGGGTGCTCCCCGGATCCGGGATGAGTACCAAGTAAAAGTTAAGAAATGATGGAGGCCACTGTGTTCTTCGGGACCTTCAATGCTGCAGACATTTTTTGGTTTTTGGTATCCTTGCCCAGATCTATACCTCAACACAATCCTGTCTCAGAGCTCTACGGACAATTCCTCCYACCTCACGGCTTGGTTTTTGCTCTGACATGCACTGTCAACTCTGGGACCATATATAGACAGGTGTGTGCCTTTCTAAATCAAGTCCAATCAATTGAATTTATCACAGGTGGACTCGAATCAAGGTGTAGAAACATCTCAAGGATGATCAATGTAAATAGGATGCACTTGACCTTAATTTCGAGTCTCATAGCAAAAGGTCTGAATACTTATGTAAATAAGGTATTTCCGTTTTTTTTATATACATTTGCAAACATTTCTAAAAACCTGTTTTCACGTCGTCATTATGGGATATTGTGTGTGGATTGCTGAGGATGAAAAGGTCAGATAAATGCAGATGTTTTGGTGAGCCTTCACTGTAAATGCAAGGATAATGGACCACATAGGGACTGCAGTTTTGCATATCAAAGTGCAGAGGCAAAGTGGATAGCAATGCAAGATCTTCACTTAATTGATGGTGTATGTGATATAAATATTTGATCACAAAAAGCTCTATAGTACCCATGATTGTAGGCTTTTGTATTACACATGATACAATATTAACATTACGAATGTGAGTAGTACTACTGCTTTGCAGTTACAATACAGTAGGGGATTGGGACTGTTGATAGCTTATTGTGTCTTCACATTGAACAGAACGAAGGGCTTTATTTGAAAAAATATCCATCATTTTTGTGTCCAACAAGTAGAATGGGACTTTGATTTGCTTTGTACAGCCCAGCCATTTGGATTGCAGTCTACAGCCCTCACATTACCATACTGGCATTTGAAGTGCCACCCTCAGTTCATGGTTTCTTGAGCAGAGATGTTGAGAGAGTAAGAGAAATAGAGGGTGGGTGGGATGGAGGAAGACAGAGACAGAGAGAGACATCAAACATGAAAGTGTTTACAGTACACATGCTCTTGCCAGCTGAAAGGACACTTGTGAAAGCAGTGATGGGACCTCTAGGGGCGATTCATCCTCCTCTCTCGACTATATCACAATGTGGAGGACATATGATGGTGAGTTCTGCCCTTTAACATCTGTCTAGACAGCCGTCAGCAACATGGATCAATTCAACACCAAATAATAATGCTGTATGTGAGATGAATACATAGAAAGACAATGAATTGACATTGCTAAACCACAAATGTAAACCTTATGCATTAATAAGATACATGGTCTTATGATGAGGAGTAAAAAACGAAATCTTCATTGTCAATTGAAACTGTTGTGTCACTAAGCTTCCTTAAAGATCACATTTTGGAGCAACAAACAGTGACCAGACATGTTACTTTCCTTTTAACAAATATCTCCTCACCTTATCTTCTTAGTAACCATCTCAGAGGGGCACTCTGGTCATTGTGTCTGCTTTCTGTTTCTCTCCACTGAGCCCAGCCAACACTAACATCCTTCTTTTATTCACCTTCTGCCGTTTCTTAGTCAGAGGACAGCTGTGTCTTTCCGCTCCCCTGTCTATCATGGCTACGCTTAAATCTTTAATGACACTGATCTGGAATTATGCCTGCAGAATGTCTCAGACATTTTTCCAACAATCTTTTCACACTTCTCTGGTACTTTTAATTTCCATCCCATCTGGTGGGCTATTCACTCAAATGCACATTTACCCAAGGTTTAATTAAGGCGCATTTGAAATATTCAATCAAAACACAAAAKTAAACTTAATTATTGCGTGTTTTGAAAAGAGGTCCGATAAAGGAAACGTGAAGAWGGTGTCATTTAACCCAACATTTCCCCATAACTAGTTGAGCAATCTTTTCAAAATGATTTAGTCAACTTGGGCCACATCATGTGCATAATTCCTGAGAAACAGGATTAACTTTTAGGCTATAACAAAGGCCTATTTCTCACGAGTCATAAGAAATGATAGGCCTTAAGTTATTATGACAAACTTTCCTTCCCTAAATCCCTCTCTAATCAAATGGGTCTAGAATAAGTTTCATTTTCAAACACAGTGGAGAACCAAACCTCCCATGCTGTGTATCAGAAGCCCCTTGTGAATGGACATCCTGAACCAGATAAACGAGAGGAAATCTCATCACTATGGTCTTGATTTCTTTCTCTGCGATGTGAGAGGAGCGGAGGGAGTGGAAGAGAGAGGGATGAGAGAGGGCYTTGACAGCTTTTACTATACATGGCCAAACCCCGACATCCAGCTGTCATACCGGGTGTATGGCCTGGTTGGCACCCGGGCCACCGTGTCCACCGTGTCCAGGATGTGTTTTCTCTACTCTCTCTTTCTGTTGTTTATGCATTCACTCGCTCTCCCCCGCCTTCTGTCCTTTAAATAAACCACTGCCTTATCCCTCTCTTTCTTGTCCTCTTAGGGAGCAGCAGTCCTTCCAGGCTGTCATTCCGAAGCCAGTCTCTCTTTCTCTCAAGGCCTTGGAAAGAGAGAGAGGAACACTCCACTTCTCTCAACTCCAACTGTCCATCTGTGGTAGGAGTGGTGGGGGTGGCTGGTGGGGGTAGGGGTGGTGGTGGGAACCATGCAATCAACATGTTCTCCATGTCCCTTACTGACTCAAGTACAGCAATCATTTTAAACAACTGTATACAGTGGGAATACCTGTCAAAATGATTGTCACTTTTATCCAAATTATCACATTTGGTAATCTTGTTTGAGGATTTCTCAAATGAAATACCAGACCAGTATTTGGAAATTAAGGGTATTTGCTAATGTGCTAGACATCTATGTTTCATGTGGGCATCTGGAGATGGAAGGGAGGGAGGGATGGATGGAGGAAGAGCAGACATAACATCTATAAGGGAGGGAGGGGTGGAGGAAGAGCAGACATAACATCTATAAGGGAGGGAGGGGTGGAGGAAGAGCAGACATAACATCTATAAGGGAGGGAGGGGTGGAGGAAGAACAGACATAACATCTAAGGGAGGGAGGCATGGAGGAAGAGCAGACATAACATTTATCCATGGTAGCTGGGGGTTTGGGGGTGGCCAGGAGGTGTGTGGTTGGAGGGGGAGAGGGGCGTTGGGACTAGCTGAGTGTCTCTGTCCGTCCAGGGGTTTGGTTGGACTGGCCTGAGTCTGGTTTTAATGATGTGGTTTTAGAAGAGACCATGAAAGCCCTGGGCCTTTTTGGAGCTGTGTGTAATTGAAAAGTGCTTAATTTGGTGCATGGAAACCAACCGGGATCTCTCTYGAAATAGACACTYTTTTAATGAGTTTGTTCATTAAAAGTTMAACATTTTCCTAGGAGATAAGCACTGCACTTTTAAAGCAGATTGGGGAACCATATGAAATGGACAAACTGAGATGTGTAACTGTGTGTGATGCAATCACAGTGTCAGTGATGGCCCCTGTTGCTGTTGCTTCCTGCTTCAAAAAGTGTCACTGTCTAAATAGTCTTAGTTTGACAGAAAAGGCTGTATACTGAAGAGTACTTGAATGGAAACGATCATTGAAATTATTCAAACATACAGTGTCCTCTATACGTTCTTAGTTACTAGACTGATGCTACTTAATAACTGGCAACCACACACAAATACACACATGCACATAAAGTTAATTGATCATTAATTTAAATAATCAGTTTGACAATTCTTGCCGAAGATGATGTTGGGTGATGCTAATCCAGTACACCCCTAACTCACTTCTCAATGCATCGGGTCGGACACCCAAAGTTTCCAGCAGGAGACCTGCAAAATAAAACAGCTTGCGGGTGGAATAAAACAAATATTTTGCGGTTCAGAACAATTATATTTCTGGTCAGAAACTTTTTAAATCAAGATAATACATTTTTTACAAACCCAGGAACTCATTATTTGCGGGTCATGGATCGGCTCTCGGAATAATTCTATGCGAGTGGGTTGGGATGCGGAGAAAAATCTCTCCTTATGTCGGGTATCAAGTGGGGCTCGGAATTGATGATGTGGGGCTGGTGCGGCTCCAAAAAACTGACCCGTGCAGGACTTCTTGCCGTCCTTCCTTGTAGCGCGAGTCCATCCTTCCTTGTAGCGCGAGTCCATCCTTCCTCCCGTTAGTATGCCAACCAATCCATTCCAGGTCTCCCTCGCACACACACAGCTAATATGACATTTATCTATAATTATACTCTTCCCTATTTTAATAGAAAATTATATCCCTTAAGGTCTCCCTGTCGTTTGCATGGGCAGCTCTGATGATAATCAGGTTCTGGAAAAAAATAACATTAGCGATGACATGAGCTGTCAGCCCAAATTAGCACCCACAAAATCTTTATCAGGGATATGACCTTCCAGAGTACCGCTGAAAGTTGTTTAGCAGGAGAGAATGATGTGTGTGTGTGTGTGTGTGTGTGTGTGTGCACGGGTGCACTTCCTTCGTGTTGGTGTTCTGAAAGTTTGTGAAACTTCTCATGCCTTTCCACTGTGGGAAGACCTTTCTATCCTCTGGTTGCCTACTGTGGCTTGTCTTCTCCATGGTGGCCAGTTGAAATCAGTGTCAGACTGTCCTCATGATGCGTGTTCCCTCTCCTGTTGGAGAATAATGCAGAAGCCAATCATGGCTCGCTGATGGGAGAATGCTATGAATATGCTACATGATTAGGGTGGGTTGCTCCGAGGTCTATGATTCCCTAAAGATGCCATCCTCTGTAGATAGCAGCCTATAAACAGCCATTAAAAACCTATTGTATGTTAAGTTCCCTATTTAGGTTAGTTTGAGTGGTTATGGACTGGTTCCGACCGATATGTCTGTGTACAGCACGCTCTGTGAACGARGCAACATCAATTGCTTTACACTCCCTAAAAGCTCATATGCGCTATTGCAAGCGCAGCTGTGAGGTTCACAGACACAGGAGCAACACGTCACAGTTTCTGGCTTATCCACACAAAGGGACGATTTCATGTGCCTGTGAACCTCATAGCTATACTTGCAACAATAGCAGTTTCATCTCGCTTTTCTCGGGTTGATTTATATACAAAATCATATCGCAGAATTGAAACGAGACCACTTTCTCTTTGTCACAGAAGATTAAATCAATTTGAGCTTAAAGCCAAAGTTGCAAGAAGTTTGCACACATTTGAATGGTGTCTCTACYTCGCTCATTGGACGTTTGGTAGAAAAGTCTCTGTCATCAGTTAAATGAAATGGTGCCAATACTGTCACTGGGTATGATCATTGATTTTACAGTGATAAGAAAGGTGAAAAATCGTACATTAAGTCYTTCATAATTTGATTGTTACTATATTTGGAAAGCATTTCAGTCATCTCAAGCTCTATTTTGAAGAATAGAAATCTATTATAATAAAAATATATATTTTGTACACAATACAGAACATCAACTATGGGTCAACATCTAAATGTTGCTCCCAGCGTTGATTAAAGCTCAGAATGCTTATATTCTTTGCGAATGATTGCAATCACGAACAGTGGTTTGTTTGTTCGTTATGTTCGCCTGCGTCCCCCGGATTTCCTGTTTTAGCAGCACATTCACCACTCTCTCAAACGGCTAACTCTGCCCTCTCACAGGCTAAAGGTCTGAGATAAGAAACYAAATACCTTAGCTCTGAGTCAGCTCAAGTAGGCAACTAGAAACGCTGCTGATGGTGGCTGTGTCCGGATACCATTCTTGTGTCCTAAATTGTAGGCCGTTTGAGTATTCKATTTTTTTTGTTTTATAGTATAGTATGTGACATTTTGAAAATCAAGTACACTTTAAATGCTCAGAAGTCACACTCATTTCGACTTTGACAACAGCTGATCAATTAGATATTGGGGTGCARGAACGAAATCAACGAATAGTTGGAAAAAACGCAATAGTGCATGACGCATTCTCAGTATGCGAAAATAGAACGTTTTAAAGTATGTGCATTTTTGAAAATCAACTATGCCCTAAATGCCAACAACTTTGGAAGTATGCTTGGGGTCATTGTCCATTTGGAAGACCCATTTGCAACCAAGCTTTAGCTTCCTGACTGATGTCTTGAGATGTTGCTTCAATATATCCACATAAATTTCCGTCGTCATGATGCCATCGATTTTGTGAAGTGCARCAGTCCCACCTGCAGCAAAGCACCCCCAAAACATGATGCTACCACCRCCYTGCTTCACGGTTGGGATGGTGTTCTTCGGCTTGCAAGCTTCCCCCTTTTTCCTCCAAACATAAAGATGGTCATTATTGCCAAACAGTTCGATCTTTGTTTCATCAGACCAGAGGACATTTGTCCAAAAAGTATGCATGGACATTTTATACATGCTGTTTTATTTTTACTCTTTAGTGTCTTGAGCAGTGAACTGGTACATATACTATACAGTATAGGTCTATAAATATGCACATAGATGACTGTACAGCACTGGATGATGAGAGCGAGTATATGAATTAACTTGAAAAAGGGAAATACATTTCTATGACTAAAATATGTTGTTTCTGAATATTCATAGTTCTTCTGTAGTTGAATAAGTACAGTACTTGTACATTTTGCTAGTCTGACTGCCCATCCACATCACTCCAGCCAAGTGTCACACCCACCCACTTCTCCACGATGAGTTTGGATTTGTTTTCCTTCCCGATGTCTTGCAGAATACAAACACATTCTGACTTCTCTGTTTGGTCCCAAAAACCGATGGGTTGGGCCAGAGCCGGCCAACACYAATTATGAATCACGTCAATGGCTTTGATAGTCTGATTGGTAAGAGACGATCCAATAGCTGATGAAATTGTTTTGTACAACGCCCCTCATCAGCACAAACAACTTCTAGGGTGGCAGTTTCTGACTGAATGTATGGAGCGATAGAGTAGCGGAATTCAATTCAGGATGATTCTTCATGACATTTTGCATTTCTTGAAGGTCTCTGATTTCACCTGAAAAATGTCATGCGACTCAAAAGTAGTGTTGTGTTCGAATACAGGGAGGTGCTGTTTTAAGTTAATGTTAATGTATTGCCCAAAATACCCTCTCTCCCGCTCTCTTTCTCAATATCAGTGGAGCTCTTTGCTGCAGAATGAGATTATATGGTTTGGGTGGTAGAGTGGCAGATTGGGAGTAAAATAGGAGACAAAGCAATTGCATTTCATATTGAATTGGGAATAAGGGACAGAACAGACTCCCACTTCAAACTGTAATTTCTTGGAACTTTCTCAGAAAAAAGAGCGGAGGGTGAAAATGTAAAGTAGTGATGAATTCTAAAGCCCTTTATCAGTCAGTTTCTCACCCTACCCGAGTTTCAAATKAAATCAAATTGTATTAGTCACATGCGCCGAATACAAGCCCCAAACCAACAATGAAYTWAAAAAAAATATGAATAAGAYTAAGAAATAAAYGTAACAAGTAATTAACGAGCAGCAGTAAAATAGCAATAGCGAGACTATATACAGGGGGGTAACGGTACAAAGTCAATGTGCGGGGGCACCGGTTAGTCGAGGTAATATGTACATGTACAGTGGGTTGCGAAAGTATTTACTCCCTTGGCATTTTTCCTATTTTGTTGCCTTACAACCTGGAATCAAAATGGATTTTTGGGGGGGTTGTATKATTTGATTTACACAACARMCCTACCWCTTTGAAGATGCAATATATGTTTTATTGTGAAACAAACAAGAAATAAGACAAAAAAACAGCAAACTTGAGAGTGCATAACTATTCACCCCGCAAAGTCAATACTTTGTAGAGCCACCATTTGCAGCAATTACAGCTGCAAGTCTCTTGGGGTATGTCTCTATAAGCTCAGCACATTTAGCCACTGGGATTGTTAACCATTCTTCAAGGCAAAACCACTCCAGCTCCTTCAAGTTAGATGGGTTCCGCTGATGTACAGCAATCTTTAAGTCATACCACAGATTCTCAATTGGATTGAGGTCTGGGCTTTGACTAGGCCATACCAAGACATTTAAATGTTTCCCCTTAAACCACTCGAGTGTTGATTGAGCAGTATGCTTAGGGTCATTGTCCTGCTGAAAGGTGAACCTCCYTCCCAATCTCAAATCTCTGGAAGARTGAAACAGGTTTCCCTCAAGAATTTCCCTGTATTTAGCACCATKATTTCTTAAATTCTGACCAGTTTCAAAGTCCCTGCTGATGAAAAACATATGCAAATAGTATAGAATCTCTAYTGACAAATTAGAATGTACTATATTACATCATCGTCAGTGTTTATCCTTCTATTTAAAAACATACTAGGCATAGACCCTGTATATCGTTTTCTCTCAGTTCCATGTGGGGTGGGTTGATTGATTGATTGCTTTGGGATTGATTTTAGTGTCTTTATGTCACAAACACAGACATATACTCACAGCTGCCCAGTCCATATAGGTTTATAAGATACTGCTGGTAATGATTATTCACAGGATGTAAACAAACATTCGACATCACATCAATTCCATATTGAGCATGCAACGGTCACACTCACATTCGTTCTCAACAACACTTTGGCTTCTCTGCCACTGTCGAAAGGGTCCGCTATTCCTGTCCAACCTCATCTCTGATCCCCACTCTGTGGTGGCAGTGTTTCCATAAGGAACACAGCAGGATGGATATGGCACATAGGGTTGGGGCAAGGAGTGTGACCTTTCACAGCGACAGAGTTGGGAAACTGCTCTGGGACAGCAGGGTGAGGGGCCGCTAGTGGCCTACAAAGAGTAATGTGTATCAAAGACCATAAGAAGAAATACAGTATGTCTAGGGCCCTGAGTTTTTCCTGATCATTTGTCCTGATGAGGAAAAACTCCTGGTGCCCTGGATATATGTTATGGTGTCAGGATGGTGTATTGGAGGCAAAGTCAAGTGCAGGAGAGCAGATTATAATGAACAGGCGCACTTTTATTATAGTTCCAAAAAACGAGAGCACTACATAAATCAAACGCACTCAAAAAACGGAYCATAAAAGTAGAGCGCGTAAACMAACACCACCTAACATGAAAACAATTACACACAAAACATGATGGGAAACAGAGGGTTAAATACAAGTAGCTTAATTGGGGAAATGAAAACCAGGTGTGTATGGAAACAAGACAAAACAAATGGATATATGAAAAATGGAGCGGCGATGGCTAGAAAGCCAGTGACGTCGATCGCTGAACGCCGCCCAAACAAGGAGAGGGGCCGACGTCGGCAGAAGTCGTGACAGTACGCCCCCTTGACGCGTGGCTCCAGCGGCGCGCCGATACCGGCCTCGAGGACGACCCGGAGGACGAGGCGCAGGGCAATCCGGCCGGCGACGGTGAAACTCACGCAGCAGTTCAGGATCCAAAACATATGCAACCGGAACCCAGCACCTCTCCTCCGGCCTGTACCCCTCCCACTCCACGAGGTACTGAAGGCCCCCCACCCYACGCCTCGAATCCAGGATGGAACAAACGATGTACGCCGGGGCCCCCTCGATATCCAAAGGGGGCGGAGGGACCTCCCGCACCTCAGATTCCTGGAGCGGACCAGCCACCACCGGCCTGAGGAGAGACACATGGAACGAGGGGTTAATACGATAATCAGAGGGAAGCTGTAATCTATAAAATAACTRGTTCACCCTCCTCAGGACTTTAAATGGCCCCACAAACCGCGGACCCAGCTTCCGGCAGGGCAGGCGGAGGGGCAGGTTACTGGTCGAGAGCCAGACCCGGTCCCCCGGTGCGAACACCGGGGCCTCACTGCGGTGTCGGTCCGRGCTGGCTTTCTGGCGACGCGCGGCTCGCTGGATATGGACACGGGAGGCCTCCCATGTCTCCTCCGCGCGCCTAAACCAATCGTCCAGCACAGGAGTCTTGGTCTGACCCTGATGCCACGGTGCCAGAACCGGCTGGTACCCCAATACACACTGAAAGGGGGAGAGTTTAGTGGAGGAGTGGCGAAGCGAGTTCTTTGCCATCTCGGCCCAGGGCACAAACGCTAACCAAACCCCCGGCCGGTCCTGGCAATAGGACCYCAGAAACCTGCCCACATCCTGGTTGACTCTCTACCTGCCCGTTACTCTCGGGGTTAAAACCTGAGGTAAGGCTAATCGAGACCCCCAGACGTTCCATGAACGCCTTACAAATTATCGACGTGAACTGGGAACCCTGATCAGACACTATTCTCAGGCACCCCGTAGTGCCGGAAGACGTGTGTAAACAGGGCCTCCGCAGTCTGTAGGGCCGTAGGGAGACCAGGCAGAGGAAGGAGACGACAGGACTTCGAAAAATGATCCACAACAACCAGGATAGTGGTATTTCCCTGTGAGGGGGAAGATCTGTTCGGAAATCCACTGACAGATGTGACCAAGGTCGTTGTGGAACGGGTAAGGGATGTAAATTACCTCTGGGCAGGTGTCTCGGAGCCTTACACTGTGCACACACCGAGCAGGAGGAGACATAAACCCTCACGTCCTTAGCAAAAGTGTGCCACCAGTACTTCCCAGTCAGACAGTGCATCGTCCTACCGATCCCCGGATGACCAGAGGAGGGAGACGTGTGTGCCCAAGAGATCAACTGGTCACGGACTGCAGACGGAACGTACACACGCCCAACGGGACACTGGAGGGGAGCGGGCTTTGTARGCAATGCCTGCTCAATGTCCGCATTCAGATCCCACACGACCGGCGCTACCAGGCAGGAGGCCGGGAGCATGGGAGTTTGATCCATTGGTCATACAGCCGGGACAGTGCGTCTGCCTTCTTATTCTGGGAACCTGGTCTGTAAGACAGGGTAAACACAAAACGGGTAAAGAACATCTTGCCTGACAAAACGGGTAAAGGTCCACCTTGCCTGACGAGGATTCAGTCTCCTCGCTGCCCAGATGTACTCCAGGTTGCGGTGGTCTGTCCAGATGAGAAAAGGGTGTTTAGCCCCCTCAAGCCAATGTCTCCACGCTTTCAARGCTTTAACAACAGCCAACAACTRCCGGTCCCCCACATCATAGTTACGCTCCGCTGGTCTGAGCTTCTTCGAGAAGAAAGCACAGGGGCGGAGTTTTGGTGGCGTGCCCGAGCGCTGTGAGAGCACGGCTCCAATCCCAGCCTCGGATGCGTCCACCTCCACTATGAACGCCAGAGAGTGATCCGGATYGGCCAGCACGGGAGCCGAAGTAAACAGAGCTCTTAGCTGCCCAAAAGCCCTGTCCGCCTCAGCCGACCACCGCAACCTTACAGGACCCCCCTTCAGCAGTGAGGTAATGGGCGCAGCAACCTGGCCAAAACCCCGGATAAATCTCCGGTAGTAATTGGSAAASCCTAAAAATTGCTGCWCCTCCTTTACCGTGGTGGGAGTCGGCCAATTACGCACGGCTGCAATGCGGTCACTCTCCATCTCCACCCCTGATGTGGAAATTCGATACCCTAGGAAGGAGACGACCTGCTGAAAGAACAGGCATTTCTCAGCCTTGACGTACAGGTCATGCTCCAACAGTCGTCCAAGTACCTTGCGCACCAAGGACACAAGCTCGGCGTGTGTAGCAGAGTAAATCAGAATGTCATCGATGTACACAACTACACCCTGCCTGTGCAGGTCCCTGAAAATCTAATCTACAAAGGATTGGAAAACTGATGGAGCATTCATCAACCCGTACGGCATGACTAGGTATTCATAATGCCCTGTGGTGGTACTGAATGCTGTCTTCCACTCATCCCCCTCCCGGATACGCACCAGGTTATACGCACTCCTGAGATCAGGTTTCGTGAAGAAGCGCGCCCCATGCATTGACTCAATCGCCGTGGCGATAAGAGGTAGCGGGTAACTATACTTCACCGTGATTTGATTGATATCTCTATAGTCAATGCACGGGCGTAAACCTCCATCCTTCTTCTTCACAAAAAAGAAACTCGAGGAGGCGGGTGAAGTGGAGGACCGAATGTACCCCTGACGCTGTGATTCAGAAACATATGTCTCCATTGCCACGTCTTCGCTTGCGACAGGGGATGCACGTGACTCCTGGGAAGCGCAGCGTCTGCCAGGAGATTTATCGTACAATCCCCCCGTCGATGAGGTGGTAATTTAGTCGCCTTCTTTTTACATTAGGCGAGAGCCAAATCGGTATATTCTGGGGGGGATGTGCACGGTGGAGACCTGGTCTGAACTTTCCACCATGGTAGCACCAAAGGAAACCCCTACACACCTCCCTGATCACTCTCGCGACCACCCCGTGAGAACCCTAGTGGAGTTATGTAGAGCCATCCAAGGAAGGCCTAGTACCACAGGAAACGCAGGAGAGGAAATGAGAAAGAGARTGATTCTCTCCTCATGATTCCCCTGCATAACCATGGCCAAGGAGATGGTGGCCTCCTTGATTAGCCCGGACCCTAATGTTCGACTATCTAGAGCGTGTACCGGGAAGGGTCTAACTATGGGAAATATAGGGATCCCTAACRTAATTGCTAATGCTCTGTCGATAAAACTCAGAGAAACAAACAYGCACAAACAGTTGATCAACAGAGTACTCTGGATGAGTGTGGTGCAAACTCACCTGGGGTGTTGCCTCGACTCCCAGAGGAACCAACACGGCACCGACCGGCAGTGTGTCCTCTGCGGCCACAGATGGSGCARGTGATGGCTCCTCCTCCAGTCTCCCTATGAGCAGCCCCTCCCAACTCTATGGGCACCGGAGCAGGAGTTCTGGATGTTGGAACCGACAGAGCCCCCTAGGGACGTCCGCTGGTGACCAGCAGGTTATCCTGTCTAGGACTGGGGTTCCGCTAGCGGAACCTCTCGCCAACAGCCAATGAAATTGCAGGSRGCCAAATTCAATCAACAGAAATCTCATAAATCAAATTTCTCAAACATACAAGTATTAAACACCATTTTAAAGATAAAATTRMCGTTAATCCAACCGCATTGTCCGATTTCAAAAAAGKTTTTRGGCGAAAGCAGAACATATCATTATGTTAGGTCAGCAACTAGTTACAGAAAGCATACAGCYATTTTGCAACCAAAGAGAGTCACAAAAGCAGAAATATTGATAAAATGAATCACTAACCTTTAATATTCTTCATCAGATGACACTCCCGGGACAACATGTTACACAATACATGTATGATTTGARCGATCAAGTTCATATTTATGTCCAAAAACCTCTGTTTACATTTGGCTTTGCCTCCAAAACATCCCGTGAATTTGCACAGAGACATCAATTTACAGAAATACTCATTATAAACATTGATAAAAGATACAAAGTGTTATTCACAGAATTAAAGATATAGCTTCTCCTTATGGCAAAGACCGCTGTGTAGTATTTCAAAAAAAACCTTTAGCGGAAAAAGCACACTGGCATGCAATAATCTGAGTACGGCAACTCTCGAGAGACGTACACAACCGCCAAAAGATATCCCGCATGGTTGGAGTCAGCATAAGTCAGAAATAGCAATTATAATATTCACTTACCTTTGATGATCTTCATCAGAATGCCCTCCCAGGAATCCCAGTTCCACAATAAATGTTTGATTTGTTCCATAAAGTCCATAATTTATGTCCAAATTACTCCTTTTAAGTTCGCGTCGTTTCAGTCACATCTAAACTGCAGCGGACGTGCTGGCAAGGTCAGCGCAAAAAGTTTCAGACGAAGTCTAATCATTAGCAGTTCGTAGCAACATGTCAAAACGAAGTTTAGAATCAATCTTTAGGGATGTTTTTTAACATATGATCTTCAATAATGTATCGCAACCTGGCGGAGAATTCTTTGTGTCTGTGAAAGCAACGGAGAGCTCTGCGGTCACTGTTGAACGGGCTCAAGGCATTCTGGCAGACCTCTGCCACTCATTCCCCCTCATTGCATGGTCCGCGCCCCACTTCACAGTAGAGAGCTAAACAATGGCGTTCTAAGACTATTGAACACTAGTGACAAGCCTAGGAAAGTGGAAAATGACCCCATAGACCTTTGTGGTAAAATTATACTAAATATATTCAGCATCATCAAATAACACACCACTGTTTTGCAATGAAGATCTGCAGTAGCTCGAACAGCACTCTAGGGTAGCACCATGGGTAAGAAGAAAAAAGAGCTGGCCCGGGCCATATGAGGCGCCGCGACCTGATTCAAATGGCCCGCGGAATCATGCTCAGATCCACAACGGAATTTGTGACAGTAAAGTTTTGAAAAAACGTATTTGTTATTCAAATTAAAAACCCAAAGTTATACTCAGCCTTTGTGTTAAGTGATTTAACTCCACCGCTAGTGGGACATTTGTTTTGAAGGCACGTATAAAATAACTGCACGAGGACAGAAAGTGACTGACAAGGCCTGACACACGTCACAGTTACAAATAATAGCTCGCGCTAGAAATTGCGGCAAAAATTAGTTTTTTCAAATATTTCTAAGAAAAGGAAGCTAGACTGAACGTAGGGTGTTCCAGCAAGAGTGGACATCAAAATATTTATTTATTGAGGTGTCAGGTGAAGGCTGTTTGCTTAGTGTGCAAAGAGAGCATCGCTGTCTTGAATAGACTACAACTTGTCCCAAACACTTCCAGACGAAGCAGATGCAGAGAAAATATAGTATATGTCTTCTGAGCAGAGGACAAGTGCAGATCGAAAGAGTTGCTTTCGCTAGTTGCAAAAGCAGCAAGGACTTTTTCACAAAATTGCAGTTCAGTAAAGAGCTAGCTATGTACCTCTCCGCAAAAATTTGCTAAACATAGAAAGCCATTCGCTGAGGGCGGAATTCATTAACAGAATGTTTAATTGACTCTGTGTGGCAAAGCTGGGCCTGAGTTTTGAAAAAGTTATCCAGTGTGACCACTGATGGGTGCCCAACTTGACAGGAAAAAAACGTTGGCGTTTTGAAAGGATACAAGATCAAGTAGGCTGAGCTAAATCCCGATCAGAAAAGTATTTTCCTGTATTGCCATTATTCATCAGTTGGTTCTCCGTAAATGTGTTCTGAAAATGAGGCCATGTTGTGGATACAGTCACTAAAGTGGTAAAACTTCATAGGAGCAAAATTTTAAACCACAGGCAGTTGTCTCACTGTTGGAAGAGAGAGTCAGGTCATGCATATCTCCCCTACAACACAAACGTGAGATGGCTGAGTTTGGGGAAGATGCTTTAAAGGGTGTGGGACCTGAAGTCGGAGATTGCTGAGTTTTTGGCAAATGAAAGGAAAATATGTGATTTCCCTCAACTGCAAGATAAAGAATGGTTGGCTGATTTTGCCTTCACCATGGACATCCTGGCCCTCATGAATGAACTGAATTCCAAACTACAAGGGAAGGGCCTTTTTGCACATCAGATGTACATCAGATGTACAGCCTTTTTTAAGCCTTCAAGGGAAAATTACTCCTCCTGACCCACCAAGTAGAAGCCAACAATCCCACCCACCTTCCGACACTACTAGTCAGTCTGTTCCCTATCAGATGACAGTATACATGAGTATAATCGCTGCTGCGTGCTTTGAATGGTGAGTTTTCTTGTCGTTTTGAGGGTTTCAAAGTGTTTCCTCTGCTTTCACGTTCAATGTGGATAACGCTTCCACTGACCTGCAACTTGAGCTTATTGATCTTCAGTCTGATGCAGTGATTGTTTTGAATAGTTATCACTGTCAATAACATGGTTCTATGCATCTCTCGAACAAACTTTCCAAAGATTTGGAGTCATGCTCAGAAGATATTTGTACTGTTTGGGTCAACCTACGTATGTGATCAGACATTTTTCAGTGATGAAATATAACAAGTCAAGGCACAGATCATCTGCTTATTGACTCTCACCTCTCAGCAATCCTGTGCATAGCGACGTCAGAAACTACACCTGACTTCACTGCTCTAGTCAATGCCCATCAGAGAATTCACACCTGACACTGATTGAGTAGTTTAAATGTAATGTTGAGCTCTCTCTCTTTCTTGTGTTTTTGTGCATACCCGTTAACTAGAGTTCTGTCCGTGATGCTGAATGCACAGTTTACTTTTCCCTCRTAGTAGTTCATTGCATGTTTATTAATGAAAATACCTACCAAATGGAGAACATGAATGTGGTTTATTTCTGTCCATGTTAAAAAAGTTTAATAAGTAGCATATCTGGACGTGATTGCCCAGGCCTGGTGGAGCTTGAGAATGGCTATTTTTTGTCCTCCTCTGGGTACATTGACTTCAAAATCTAGGAGGCTCATGGTTCTCACCCCCTTCTATAGACTTACACAGTAATTATGACGAGTTCCGGAGGATGTCATCCAAACTATAAGAGTTCTTGCAGCATGAACTAACATCTTGTCCATCCAAACAAAGGATCAGAGAATGAAAATATAAGCTAATGCTAGCTAGCACTGCAGTGCATACATGTGYTGAGTAGTTGACTCAAAGAGAAAGAAAGAGAAGAGTTGAGCAGTTTTTAACAAATTAGAGAGCGAGAGAGAGAGAGATATTTGGTCTTATTTTTGTTCRCCTTCATTTACCTTTTACTTACTTAACTAATTCAGCTAGTTTAGCCTACTCACAAACGGATTTAAACGGAGAAGAATGCTATTTATACAAGCTAGCTGGCTAAGGCTATCCAACACTGCAACTATTCCAAGTCAAGGTTAGCATTTGGTTTTATAAATTTATTGCCACTTGTGCCCGCCGGAGTAACTTCTAAACTGCTTGCTGTAACCTGTACTGCGTGCTTGTACACATGGATTGGAATGTAGTATTACTAATGCTATAGTTCTATTTCGTTGACTATAACAATAATATGATGACAACGATCTAGGCTGTGTAGCGGTTACCTGTTATGGTATGGTTTGGCTTYGAGAGGTTTTTGCGCCTGGCCAKAGACAGCTGTTGTGTTGTTGTCACGCCCTGACCATAGAGAACCTTTTTATTCTCTATTTTGGTTAGGTCGGGGTGTGACTAGTGTGGGTAATCTAGGTTGTTTATTTCTATGTTGGCCTGGTATGGTTCCCAATCAGWGGCAGCTGTTTGTCGTTGTCCCTGATTGGGGATAATATTTAGGCAGCCATTTCCCCACTGTGTTTTMTGGGATCTTMTTTTTGMMMTMMRKKCRWWMYYSKKRRCKYYAKKWRKKSMTTRSMTTMMTRRTTWWTMMTTTTTTTTGTGCGGTTCACTTCAATAATATGTCGAACCGATTTCACGCTGCGCTTTCYTCCGAATGTTATTACGACGATCGTGACAGAAGATCCCACCAAACCAGGACCAAGCAGCGTGCCCAGGAGGAGAAGGTATCCTGGGCTTSGGAGGAAATTATGGGAGGACACGAAAGCCTTCCTTGGAAGCAGACGCAAGGAGATAAGGGAGGGGGGCACATGGGGTGGTCGGCGGCGCCGAGGAGGGAACCAGAGCCAGTCTGGGAGAAGAGGGAGAWATTGGAGGAGAGTGAACGGAGAGAGTCAGAGACCGTCAYTGAGTTGATGGAGAAATTGGAGGAGAGAGAAATGAGAGCATTGTTGTGTTGGRGTATGATGCACGACATTCGCCCTAAGCAGCATGTTATCAGTTTGATGCCACCTGAGTCAGCTCTCCGTACTCGTCCTGAGGAGCGTGCTATCAGTCTGGTAAAATCTGTGCCGGTTCCACGCACCAGGTCTCCAGTACGCCTCCCCAGCCCTGTACMTCTTATGCCAGCTCTCCGCACTCGCCTTGAGGAGCGTGTCATCTGTCCGGTACCATGTGTGCRGGCTCTACGCACTAGGTCTCCAGTGCCCATTCCCAGTCCGGTACGTCCTGTGTCTCCTCCTCGCACTTGCCCTGAAGTGTGTGTGTCACCAGTCCGGTACCACCTGTGCCGGCTCCACGCACAGGCCTTCAGTGCGCCTCCCCAGTCTGGTACGTCCTGTGCCTGCTCCCCGCACTCGCCCTGAGGTGCGTGTCACCAGTCCGGTGCCCCCTGTACCGGCTCCACACACTAGGCCTCCAGTGCGCGTTCACAATCCAGAGCTTCCGGCGACGGTTCACAGTCCGGAGCTTCCGGCGACGGCTCACAGTCCGGAACCTCCTGCGACGGTTCACAGTCCGGAACCTCCTGCGACGGTCCACAGTCCGGAACCTCCTGCGACGGTGCCCAGTCCTGGCATGGCGGGCCAGCCCAGCTCCATGGCCGGAGCCTTCTTCTGCGCCGATGCCCAGGCACGGCGGCCAGCCCGGGTCCATGGCTGGATCCGCGGGATGAGCGGGTTCTTCGTCCCACACCAAAGCCGCCACCGATGCTAGATGCCCACCCGGACCCTTCCCTATAGAGTCAGTTTTTGCTGCCGGAGTACGCACCTTTGGGGGGGGGGTACTGTCACGCCCTGACCATAGAGAGCCTTTTTATTCTCTATTTTGGTTAGGTCGGGGTGTGACTAGGGTGGGTAGTCTAGGTTGTTTATTTCTATGTTGGCCTGGTATAGTTCCCAATCAGAGGCAGCTGTTTATTGTTGTCTCTGATTGGGGATCATATTTAGGCAGGCGTTTCCCCACTGTGTTTTGTGGGATCTTGTTTTTTATGTTGTTGCCTGTGAGCACTCCAGAACGTCACGTTTCGAAAACAGCATGTCTAGGACAAGGTAGCATGTCTGGTGAACAGGTCAGGGTTCCATAGCCGCAGGTAGAACAGTTGAAACCTCGAGCAGCAGCATGACAGGGTGGACTGGGGACAGGGACAGCCAGGAGTCATCAGGCCAGGTAGACCTGAGCATGGTCCTAGGGCTCAGGTCCTCCGGGAGAGGGGGGAGAGAGAAAGAGGATTTGATAAATGGGCGAATTAGAGGGAGCATGCTTAAGTTCACAAGACAGGAGAATTTCACCAGATAGGACAACTGACCCTAGCCCCCTGGCACATAGACTATTGCAGCATAGATACTGGAGGCTGAGACYTGGGGGGTTAGGGGACAATGTGGRCCTGTCCGACGATACCCCTGTACCAACCAGGTAGGATATAACCCCACCCACTTTGCCAAAGCACAYTCCCCACACCACTAGAGGGATATCAACAGACCACCAACTTACTACTCTGAGACAAGGCTGAGTATAYCCCACAAAGCTCTCCTCCACCGCACAAGCCCGAGGGGGTGCAAGACCGGACAGGAAGATCACGTCAGTGACTCAACCCACTCAAATGGGTTGAAAAAACCTGGCATGTGATGCACCCCTCTTAGGGACGGCATGGAAGAGCTCTAGTAAGCCAGTGAGTCAGCTCCAGTTATAGGGTCAGAGGCAGAGAATCTCAGTGGTGAGAGGGTAGCCCGCCAGGCAGAGGGTGATTCGTCGCTCCAGTGCCTTGCCGTTTACCMTCGCATCCCTGAGCCAGACTACACTCAATCATAGGACCTACTGAAGAGATGATTCTTCAGTAATGACTTAAAGGTTGAGACCGAGTCTGCGTCTCTCACATGGATAGGCAGACCATTCCATAAAGATGGAGCGCTACAGGAAGAAGCCCTGCCTCCAGCTGTTTGCTTAGAAATTCTTGGGACAATAAGGAGTCCTGCGTCTTGTGACGGTTGTGTACGTGTAGGTATGTACGGCAGGACCAAATCGGATAGATGGGTAGGAATAAGCCTATGTAATGCTTTGTAGGTTAGCAGCCCTAGCCTTAACAGGAAGCCAGTGTACAGAGGCTGGCACTGGAGTAATATGATACATTTTTGTTGTTCTASTCAAGATTCTAGCAGTTGTGTTTAGCACTAACTGAACTTTATTTAGTGCTTTATTTGGGTAACTGGAGAGTAGAGCATTGCAGTAGTCTAATCTGGAAGTGACAAAAGCATGGATTAGCTTTTCTGCATACTTTTTGGATTTTTGCAATGTTACGATGATGGAAAYAAACTGTCCTTGAAATATTCTTCATATGTTCGTCAAAAGAAAGATCAGGGACCAGAGTAACTGTAACGCACGTCGTCAGGAGGAGGAGAAGAGGACCAAGGTGCAGCGTGGTAAGTGTTCACACTATTTAATAAAATACGCAACACTTGACAAAACAACAAACATGACAAACGAYCAGTCCTGAAAGGTGAAACAAACACTAAACAGGAATCAACCACCCACAAACACAGGTGGGAACAGGCTACCTAAGTATGATTCTCAATCAGAGACAACGATAGACAGCTGCCTCTGATTGAGAACCATAACAGGCCAAACACACAGAAATACAAAATAAGGACAACATAGAACACCAGACATAGAATGCCAACCCAAACTCACGCCCTGACCAACCAAAATAGAGACATAAAAAGGATCTCTACGGTCAGGGCGTGACAGTAACGCCAAGGTCCTTCACAGTTTTATTTGAGACGACTGTACAACCATCAAGACTAATTGTCTGATCGAACAGCAGATCTTTTTGTTTCTTGGGACCTAGAACTAGCACCTCTGTTTTGTCTGAGTGTAAAAGTAAAACATTTGCCGCCATCTAATTCCTTATGTCTGAATCCCAGGATTCCAGGGTAGGCAATTTTGGGGCTTCATCAAAATGTACAGCTGTGTTTCGTCTGAATAGCAGTGAAAGTTGACATTGTGTTTCCYAATGACATCACCATTTTTTATGTTTAACATAGGAGGACCAAACACAGGAAGTAGCTCTTTCAGTAGATTAGTTGGAATAGGGTCCAGTATGCAGCTTGAAGGTTTAGAGGCCATGACTATTTTTCTGAATGTGTCAAGATATATAGTATTAAAAAACTTGAGTGTCTCCATTGATCATATGTCCTGGCAGTTCTGTGCAGACTCAGGACAACTGAGCTTTGGAGAAATACGCAGATTCTGTAACACTCGTCCTCCTCCTCGTCTGAGGATGAGCAAGGATCGGACCAATATGCAGCGTGGGTTGAATACATAATGATTTATTTTTTGTGAAAGACGAACACGAAGAACACTTGATAAATTACAAATTAACAAAACGACGTGAACAGACCTGTACTTGAGAACATAAAACAAGAACGCACGAACAGGAAGGAACACACGAACGAACGAACGAACGAACGAAACAGTCCCGTGTGGCACAAACACTGACACAGGAACAATCACCCACAAACAAACAGTGAGAACAGCCTACCTTAATATGGTTCTCAATTAGAGGAAACGTAAAACACCTGCCCCTGATTGAGAACCATATCAGGCTAATTGAAAATGAACCCAACATAGAAACACATAACATAGAATGCCCACCCAGCTCACGMCCTGACCAACTAAACAAAGACAAAACAAAGGAAATAAGGTCAGGAACGTGACAGATTCAAAGAGAAGTCCGTAATTTGCTTTCAAATTATCATGATCTTTTCATCGAAGAAGTTAATTAATTCATCACTGCTTGAAGTGAAAGCCATCCTCTCTTGGGAAATGCTTKTTTTTAGTTAGCTTTGCAACAGTATCAAAAATCAAATGTTGGATTGTTCTTATTCTCAATTAGGTTGGAAAAATAGGATGATCGAGCAACAGTGAGGGCTCTTCGATATTGCACGGCACTGTGTTTCCAAGCTAGTTGGAAGACTTGAGGTTTGGTGGAGCGARATTTCTGTTCCAATTGTCTGGAAGGTTGCTTCAGGGCTCAACTATTTTCTGTATACCAAGGAGCTAATTTCTTGTGACAAATGTTTTTTGTTGAACAATCTCGTTCAGTAATGTCAGGAATAGAGGACGTCTTTATTCCAGTGAGATTGCTAAGGCGAACACTGCCATGTTTATTTTTGCCCATCCTAGATCGAGGCACAGACACGGTCTCAAAGGGGATAGCTGAGCTGACTACACTGACTGTGCTAGTGGCAGACTCCACTATGCTGGTAGGCTTTAGGTTATTTTGTAAATATTTTCTTAACTCTTATTTTTCCTAAAACTGGATTGTTGGTTAAGGGCTTGTAAGTAAGCATTTCACGGTAAGGTCTACACTTGTGACAAATACCATTTGATTTTATTTGATTGTGGGGAAGGTAAGAATCGAAGTGGAGTTAGGGCACCCTGGCATGCTGGAAATGCCAACTCCCCCATACTCTCCTGATACTCTTCCCCCTCTCCCTCCTTCCAGCAGGGTGTGCCTGCCAGCGGCTCCGTCCATCGTTTCGACTCCAGCAGCCCTCCAACATCTGTTAATCAAGACATTTGCTTCATCCGCTCTGAATAATAGCGTCTACTAAATGACAAAAATGTCATAAAATGTAAATAATGCAGCCTACATTACTTCGTTCTTGTGCCTTAGAGTGTAGGGGACACGGAAGAGGAGGCCTGACACTCAAGGGACACCCAGAGCACAGACAAATGCCACAGTGTGTAACACACACACACACACACACACACACACACACACACACACAGAGATACAGGCCACTCACCCCGAATGCACTCATATCCATTTTTGAACGTTGCTATGGGCACAACCAAACACGGAAGTAATAGACATCTGCTTTACACCCTGAAGCCCGTCTGTGGCAAACTTGCTAGAGTAGGCTAGTTTTGTTGTGATAACTTTAGCTGTGTTGTGTCAGAGTTAAGGCCCGGGCCATCCACCATGCCAATAACTATAACGTTAAATATATTGATAAACTATTGGCTACATACTGTAACTATAAAATGTTGGCGAGCATCCACACTAGAGGAAAGTGTATCGTTCTGCATTCCTACACCTGTCAATCAACTGATCAACGCATCATACTGCACACTGCCTAAGGTGGTAGTAACACAAGACCATTCATGAGGTCTCTAACTGGTTCAGACCATTCAATGCATTCAGMGTGTGTTCATTGTCATAGTGACAACAGCAAATAATAATTCAATGTACATGTAGACCCAATTCAAAATAATCTAGTAACTCGTATTTAACTGTAGCAATTCAACAACGAATGCCCTTTAGCCTGCACATCTTTTACAGCATGTCATTGCCTCGTTGCTCAAGTGGTTTGCAAGTGATTTCCATTTTTCTAATGGTTGTCAATTTCGTTGGGTCTTATTTTTCACTGTGCTCATCTCTGTATGTCTTGTGCAACTATTTGCAATGCATCAGTGCGACAATGTTATCATAACAGGCAAAAAGTGATCACACCAATGTACTCTCTCTCCTCAACTTTACCATACATGCATTTTCTATGCTGTAGGCCTGTTTTACATTCTGCAAGAGCAAGCCTGCTTCTTTCGCGGAATAGGCTATTAGGCCTAATATAAAAAATGAGCGAAAGAAATGTCCTATAGCTTTTGTAGCCTATGACTTTTCTTGGGGTTTCATGAGAAGGGGCTCCCGAGTGGTGCATCGGTCTAAGGCACTGCATCTCAGTGCTAGAGGCATCACTACAGACCCTGGTRCGATTCKAGGCTGTATCAAAACTGGCTATGATTGGGAGTCCCATAGGGCGGCACACAATTGGCTCAGCGCCGTCCGGGTTTGGCCAGGGTAGGCCGTAATTGTAAATACAAATTTGTTCTTAATGTTCTTAACTGACTTTCCAAGTTAAATYAAGATCAAATAAAAATCGCCTCCCGGGTGGCGCAGTGGTCTAGAGTGGTCCACCAGAGACTCTGGGTTCGCGCCCGGGCTCTGTCGCAGCCGGCCGCGACCGGGAGGTCCGTGGGGCGACGCACAATTGGCCTAGCGTCGTCCGGGTTAGGGAGGGTTTGGCCGGTAGGGATATCCTTGTCTCATCGCGCACCAGAGACTCCTGTGGCGGGCCGGGCGCAGTGCGCGCTAACCGAGGGAGCCGGGTGCACGGTGTTTCCTCCGACACATTGGTGCAGCTGGCTTCCGGGTTGGAGGTGTGCTGTGTTAAGAAGCAGTGCGGTTGGGTTGTGTTTCGGAGGACGCATGGCTTTCGACCTTCGTCTCTCCCGAGCCTGTACGGGAGTTGTAGCAATGAGACAAGATAGTAATTACTAGCAATTGGATACCACGAAAAAATTGGGGAGAAAAAGCGGGTAAAATAAATTAAAAAATAATAATAAAAAAAAAGATTTAATAAATAAAATAAAAAAAGAAGAGGAATGCCAGAGAGACTTGCYTAGCCTGCGCCTGTTGCACACGAGAACAGCTGGAAGAGAGAGGCTAGTGATGTGRAGCCTCAGTAAGAAGCTAGACATTAGGCCATTAATTTGCTAAATATTTACCTGTCAAAGTCCAAGAAAAATAACTTAATGAAATCRAATCAAATAAAATGTTATTTGTCACATACACATGTTTAGCAGATGTTATTGCGGGTGTAGCAAAATGCTTGTGAAATGGCAGATCTGTAGTGTGTTCCTCCGGGCACGCAAAGCTCCACTATTGACTAGGCCTATGCTTTTAGACAATAACATTATTATACCTGGGCTACAACAACACAGAGGAATTAGTTATTATCAAGTGAATACACAATTATTGTAAACTGCAGTGATATAGGCTAATATGAAAACCGCTCACAGGTCATGTTTTCTTTCATGCCAAAATAACTGCATAGGCCAACAGCCTAGGCCTGATTATGCAAACATTTGGATCAGTTTGCATCTATTCTCAACAGTTTAGAAGGTCCAGAAAGGTACATTAAWRKYGSCKKRRKWWWMGMMMWYGSRTWWTTTTTRKYGYWMMWYSCCKYMWWTWAKCCKWTTWAWRCCKKAWTTTTCCCAGACATGAAAATATCCAAATCAAGTGTCATTAGTAACCCGTTGAAGTAATCAATCATTATTTTTTTAAATTTTAATGGAAAAGTAGATGAAAAGGTGTGTTTTATGGTCGGTCACAATTGTGACCGGTGGGATAATGTTACGTATACTGAATTCAAATGTTTCTCCTATGCAGATATCAATGTTCTTATATATCCCAACCCAGTTATTAACACATTTAAAACTCTATCACTAGCAGTCCCCAGCATTGCCACTAGAATGCCCCATCAAATTCTAATGTGACTATTTTACACATCAAAAACCCTTATACAACACGATATGAATACTGAGAGCGAAGACAAAAAAACAACAACCATCAACGTATTTCAACATTGTTACTTTATTGTCACATACATTGTAACATTGTTACTTTAGTGCAACATGTATTGAAACATTAATATAGGGATGCTTGAGAAGACCTAAAAAAAAAAAAATGAAGGCAAGCCATATAACTGTGGTACAGTGGCATCTGTACTCCTATACACAAACCACATTGAACACACGTGAGGGCATGCATGAAAACACAGGCAGATAGACAGAGGGAGTGTCAGAGTGGGACCTGAATGTAATTAATTTGATTTCATCATGGCAGGAGGCAGGTCATACCGCCAGGCCCTTTGACAAACACAGTGGTCTGGAAAGGGATTAGAAAGAAAGGTCAGAGAAAGCATGAGTMAGACAGGAAGGAGAATTAAGTCATCACATGCTACCTGAAGTTCAAACACAGCACCTTCCGCCTACACTCCTCTAGCCTTATCTTCTCYGCAGCAGACACACTGTTGGCTCAATGTTTATTGGACAGACACAAGCATAGATCATGACTCTTTTTAAAGGTGAAAGGCATTACATCCCTGACATGTTGAGGTGTTGTTTTACAGCGGAGAACACTGTGTTGTTYGTATTTTGTGTGACCTGATATACACTAGTACTGTATCTCTTGACAGTTGAGATAAACAATGACTATTCACTTCTATAGCCATAGTAACACAACTGCAATTCATGGGTTGCCCCTCTGTCACTTGGTTGTGTCACGCCTTTGTTATCAATTTTCTCAAGCCGCTCTCAGCCATACTGACTCCCAAAGGTTTAGTGATGCCTAGTCATTCTTAACCGGGGCTAATGATTGTTTTGCCTAAAATACGATATAGAGGCTTGGAAAGACGATGACATTGCTAAAGTATTGTAGGCAAATAATTAATAGGAAACAACTTTGTCACACCYGCCTGCATTAAGATGTCGTCAAATTTACTTAAAGGACAACTCTGCAACTRTTAACATTTGGGTTGTTATTATGAAGTATTTAGTGATATCCTACACAGTTTTAGTGTAATTTTATGAATGCATGTCTAATGACTYTTTAGTGATGAACAAAACCAGAAATTGCCTCTGTGTGACATTTTCAAGTAGCATCCCTGAGATGACTAATACAWGAGATGGACTGTAATTTTCAGCTATCGACATAACCCATTTGTAGTTTTCTGATCATATTGGAACTCCCTGCTACATGTTGCTCTGGCTGTCTTTGTCTAATAACATCTGTAAATATTTTAAATATATTTAAAATAAATAAATAATTATATTTTTAGTCAGCTTACTCCAATATTCATGGTTCAAACACCCATGATTCAATTCGACAAACCACACACACTCACCACAGAGTGAAATGGCAGCTCCAGCAGCCATGTGCCCTTTCCAAATAGCCTATATTTTCATATTGGGAAGTGTCTTTATTGACATTTTCAACCTCTCCCTGATCCAGTCTGTAATACCAGCTTGTTTCAAGCAGACCACCATAGTCCCCATGCCCAAGAACGCCAAGGTAACCTACCTAAATAACCCCATAGCACACCCCATCACCAAATAGCACTCACACTATAGCCACACAATGCTTTGAAAGGCTGATCATGGCTAGGGCTGTGGCGGTCATGACATTTTGTCAGACGGTTATTGTCATGTAAAGACTAACATAAACACGTTTAGCATCTCCAGGATAAACAAGGTGCATTCAAGCAGCTGATGACTTCCTTTGGAACATCTGCATTTAAACAAGTCTAATAAATCAATTGAATATACACCATCAAAATAAATCCATTATTTGTTTTAGGCTGGTCTTTTGAAAAATTAAGATATGAAGAAATTGTATTTCAGATTAACAGAATATGAGTTGGCCTACTGTATGTTTTCTGGCTATGCACCATGACATAGGTGGTAGGCTAGTTCATTAAGCAGACAATATATGCTTATAATTCCAATGCAATTATCTTATATTATATMATTTTATAGTAAGAAGAATATACAGTGGCAAGAAAAAGTATGTGAGCCCTTTGGAATTACCTGGATTTCTGCATAAATTGGTCATCAAATTTGATCTGATCTTCATCTATGTCACAACAATAGACACACATAGTGTGCTTAACCTGTTTGGGAAAGGGGGCAGTATTTTCACCTGCGGATGAGAAACCTAAAGTTTCCAAAACTGTTAAAATAATGTCTGAGTATAACAGAACTGATATGGCAGGRGAAAACCTGAGGAAAATCCATCAAGGAAGTGGCATTATTTTGAAATGGATGTTTTTCCATCGAAAGCCTATCCACCATATAAAGGGATATGACCCAGATTGTGTTCCCTATGGCTTCCACTAGCTGTGAACAGTTTTTAAACATTGTTTCAGGCTTTTATTCTGAAAAATGAGGGAGAATGACCACTTTGAATGAGTGGACAGTGGAAAGTCGGCCAAGCTGTTTGGTGCCCGCGAACAACGTTTTGTTGTTTTTCCTTTATATTGACAACGCTTTTGTCCGGTTGAAATATTATTGATTATTTAGACAAAAAACAACCTGAGGATTGATTATAAACATCGTTTGACATGTTTCTACAAACTTTACTGGTACTATTTGGATTTTTCGTTTGTCTGTTTGACCGCCTTTAAGCCAATGGATTACTGAACAAAACACGCCAACAAAACTGAGGTTTTTGGGTCTTGTGAGTGCAACCATATGAAGATCATCAAAGGTAAGTGTTTCATTTTAATGCTATTTCTGACTTTTGTACTCCTCTACTTGGCTGGAAAATGTTTGTATGGTGTTGTTGTGCTGGGCGCTGTCCTCAGATAATCGCATTGTTTGCTTTCACCGTAAAGCCTTTTAAAAATCTGACACAGCGGCTGGATTAACAAGAAGTTAAGCTTTATGTTGATGTATTACACTTGTGATTTTATGAAGTTAAATATTTATAATACTGTAATTTGAATTTGACGCTTTGCAATTTCAGCGGATTTTGTCGAGGTGTCCCGATTGCGCCACGTCTACTCGCCTACATCTAACCTCTCTGGGATAGGGTCTAGTTTCCTGAATTTCCGCCTGACTGACATGCCCAAAGTAAACTGGCTGTTACTCAGACCCAGAAGCCAGGATATGCATATAAGTGGTAGCATTGGAAGAAAATATTGTGAAGTTTCTAAAACTGTTAAAATAATGTCTGAGACTAATAATAGTATTGATATGGCAGGCGAAAATCTGAAGGAAATCCAACCGGAAATTTTTTCTTATAATGGAGACCTATTGTTCCCATGTAAATCCGTCTCCCAGATTGCAATTCCTTTGGCTTCCACTAGATGTCAAGTTTTTATTCAAGATTTCAGGCTAGTTTTTTGAAAAACAAGCAAGAATTCTGAGTTTTGGTGAGAAGAGCCGCGGAACAATATCAATCTTCCCGCTGCGAGGGTAGAGGGCGCACGCTTACTAATTTTCCAGTCCTATTGAACATACTACTTTCCGTATTAAATATTATAGTTTGTTTACATTTTAGAGTACCCGAGGATTAAATAGAAACGTCGTTTGACTTGTTTGGATGAAGTTTAGCGGTAGCTTTTTGGACTCCTTTGTCTGCCAGTTGAACGAGTGGATTACTGAAATCAATGGCGCCAACTAAACAGACTTTTTGGGATATAAAGAAGGATATTATCTAACAAAACAACCATTTATGTTGTAGCTGGGACCCTTGGGATTGCAAACAGAGGAAGATCGTCAAAAGTAGGTCATTTATTTAATCGCTATTTGTGATTTTATGAAGCCTGTGCTGGTTGAAAAATATGTTGATGTGAGGCGCCGTCCTCAGACAATCGCATGGTATGCTTTCACCATAAATCCTATTGTAAATCAGACAACGCAGTTAGATTAACTATAATTTAAGCTTTTAAATGATATAAGATACTTGTATGTTCATGAATGTTTAATATTACAATTATTTATTTGAATTGCGCGCACTCCAATTTCACAGGATGCTAGCGGGACYCCTAGACAGTGTTTGTCTGTTGCTGTGACCAAGATGAAGATCAGATCAAATTTTATGACCAATTTATGCAGAAATCCAGGTTTTTCCAAAGGGTTAACATACTTTTTCTTGGCACTGTAATATATCTTAGCTGAATGAAATATATTTTTTAAAATTCCCATTACGAAGCGAGTGCACATTTTGAAGTGGCTATTTACAAATGTAATTGGCTAAACTGTACCCCGCAAATTGACTCGGTATCSGTATTTACATTCGTATTCAGACCCTTTGCTATGAGACTTGATATTGAGCTCAGGTGCATCCTGTTTCTATTGATCATCCTTGGGATGTTTCACCTGTCCTTGTGCTTGTCTCCACACCCCACTACAGGTGTCACCCATCTTCCCTATTACCCTATTATTTATTCCTGTGTTGTCTGTTGCCAGCTCGTCTTGTCAAGTCAACCAGCGTCTTCCCAAGCTCCTGTTTTTTCCTGGTCTCTCTTTTCTAGTCCTCTCGGTTCTGACTTTAGCCTGCCCTGACACTGAGCCCTGCCTGACTATTCTGCCTGCACCTTACCTCGAGCTTGCCTGCCGCCCTGTACCGTTTGGTCTCTGACCTGGTTATGAACTCTTGACTGTCCTCAACCTGCCTCTTGCCTGCCCCTTGAAGTTCAATAAATATCAAACTCAAACCATCTGCATCTGGGACTCGCCTTGTGCCGTTATAGATTGGAGTCCACCTGTGGTAAATTCAATTGATTGGACATGATTCAGAAAGGCGCACACACTTGAGCTCCGAGACAGGATTGTGTTGAGGCACAGATRTGGCGAAGGGTACCAAAACACTCTGACAGAGTTCCAGAGTTCCTCTATGGAGATGAGAGAACCTTCCAGAAGGACAACCACAGACACTTCAAAACCTTATTCCTTATGGTAGATGTTTTTAACTGTCTTTTTGACATTTATGAATGTGTTATTCAATGCATTTCTATGGGATTTGGTAGTAAAGGCTAAATTCAATATTTTATCAAATGTTTATAAAATAAATTATTAAACCTACCTGTTTGTATACCTATTCAAAATCAAAAAGCTGAATAATCTATGACATGATCATCTTTAAAAAATAATCTTAAAACAATTCCACATTTCAGGTTGTATCCTTTCCAAGCCAAATCTTAAAATCCTAACCGCTACACACAGCCTACATCGTTGTCACCACATTAGCTAACATCATAGTCAACATAGCTACTGGAACTAACGTGGTAGTCAACACGCTACAATCATGCAGTACAGTGTACAGTCAGCAAGCAGTTTAGCAGTTACATAAGCTAGCCCCAGAGGAAATAAYTTAATAACACCAAAAGTTTACCTTGACTTGGAAGAGTTCCCGTGTTGGATAGCCATAGCCAGCTAGCTAACATAGCATTTCTCTCTGTTTGAGCCAAATGTTTGAGTAGGCAAAACAAGCTAGCTGCATTCGCCAGTTGACTAAATGAAAGGATTTTTTTTTTTTTTACATATCTCTAGCTTCTAATTTGTTAAACTGTTCAACTATTGTCTTTCTCTCTCTTTGAGTCAACTACTCACCACACTTTATGCACTGTAGTGCTAGCTAGCTGTAGCTTATGCTTTCAGTACTAGATTCATTCTCTGATCCTTTGATTGGGTGGACAACATGTGAGTTTATGCTGCAAGAGCTCTGGTAGGTTGGACGACATCCTCCGGAAGTTGTCATAATTACTGTGTAAGTCTATGGAAGCGGGTGGAAGGGAMCTTTCTAGGTTTTGTATTGAGGTCAATGTACCCAGAGGAGGACGGAAACTAGCTGTTCTCCGGCTTCACCATGGTGCTACCCTAAAGAGTGCTGTTGAGGCTACTGTAGACCTTCATTGCAAAACAGTGCTTTTTTAAATTTTCTCAATAGGGGCGCCATTCGACTTTGTAAAAATTCGTTCCCAAATTAAACTGCCTCGTACTCAATTCTTGCTCGTACAATATGCATATTATTACTATTTGGATAGAAAAAACTCTCTAGTTTCTAAAACCGTTTTAATTATATCTGTGAGTAAAACAGAACTCATTTTGCAGCAAACTTCCTTTCAGGATATGAAAAATCTCAAATCGGGGGCTCTGTTCCAGGGTCAGTTTATAAATTTGCATGTAATCTATGGGTCGACATGCACTGCTCATAGCTCCCTAGATGTCAGTAAGCAGTGAGAATTGGAATGGGTGTCTGGGTAGTTCTGAGGCCGTATAAAAGCTATTGGAACCGGGTGTGCAGTCTTTTCAACGTTCGCCATGGCGCATGACAGACCTCAGGATTGCATTCTGAAAAGCTCTCGTTATAGGCTTTAGATATATCCGGCTCTGATTTTATTCGATATAGGTGTTAACCTCTTGAGAATACAGGGGGTGCTTATTTTCGCATTAGCATAATTTGCTCTACAGATTAAACTGCCTCTTATTCAATTATTGCTCTTACTATATGCATATGAATCATACCATTGGAAAGAAAACAATCCCTAGTTTCTAAATCCGTTTCAATTTTGTCTCTGAGTGATACAGAAGTCATTCAACAGCACTTTCCATGACCAAGAACATAAAATCAAGATGTTTATGCTGGCTTCAAAGCTCTGCCTATTATGGTCGTGCCTCCTATGACCCGAAACACAACTCACTGGCCTTCCTCTGGGTGTCTAGAGGACGTCAGAGGAAAAATTTCTTGTCTATCTGGACTGACGTGAAATGAGAGCAAAATCTTTGGCATGACCGACAACTTCCGGTTCTTTGTTGCATGGAAATTGAGCTACGTTTGTCTTCTGTTGTGCGGCCATTATTATCTCCGTGTCGAAGTTTGTTTGATACATGTGACCAGATCATCGTAATGTATGTTTTTTCAATATAGTTTAATCAGATTATTTGAATTTTTTAGGAGTTTTTTCGGTGTTCCGTTGTTAGATTTTAGTATCGTTTGAGAAATCCGTGCCACTCGACCGGTACCTGTGCTAAATGGAGTGGGAAAGGAACGACTCTGAACGGAACCAACAACTCATCTTGACAAAAGGACACTTTGATCAACATTCTGATGAAAGATCAGCCATAGTAAGACCAATTTACGATGTTATATCATATCTGTTGTGCATGTGATCTTGCCGTGGGCGCCCAGCCGAATCTGCCTGGTATAGCTATGCTAATTTAGCGCTACATTTGTTTTCGTTATAAAACATTTAAGAAATCTGAAATATTGTTTGGATTCACCAGATGTTGGCTTTCAATATCTGTACGCTGTGTATTTTTCTGAAATGTTTTAAAATGAGTAATTAGTTATATGACGTTGGTCTCTGTAATTGTTCTGCTTGGTCGGCACCTTTTCAGATTGCAGCTGCAATGTAGAACTGTGATTATTACCTGAAAAATGCACATTTAAAAAAAAACTATGCTATACCATAAATATGTTATCAGACTGTCATCTTATGAATTTGTTTCTTGGTTAGTGGCTATATATATTTTATTTAGTCGAATATGATAGTACTGACCACAGGGAAACTGGGGAGTGAAAAAAAGTTGGGTCTTTTGCTATCGTGGTTAGCTAATAGAAATACATATTGTGTCTTCCCTGTAAAACATTTWAAAAATCAGAAATGATGGCTGGATTCACAAGATGTGTATCTTTCATCTGGTGTCTTGGACTTGTGATTTCATGATATTTAGATGCTAGTATTTACTTGTGGCGCTATGCTAGGCTATGCTAGMCAGATTTTTTACTGATGAGGGTYKTCCCGGATCCGGGATTGGGACCAACTAAAAGTTAATCGATTATTTGTTGAAAATATGTTTTTTGTATAGTTTTATCAAAAAAGGATCATCTACACACAATAGCCAATAATGACAAAGCAAAAACAGGTTTAAAAAACAGATATCACATTTACATAAGCATTCAGACCCTTTTCTCACTACTTTCCTGAAGCACCTTTAGCGGCAATTACAACACAGAGTCTTGTTGGGTACGATGCTACAAGCTTGGCACACTTGTATTTGGGGAGTTTCTCCCATTCTTCTCTGCAGATCCTCTCAAGATCTCTAAGGTTGGCTGGGGAGTGTCACTGCACAGCTATTTTCAAGTCTCTCTAGAGATGTTTGATCGGGTTCAAGTCGGGCTCTGGCTGGGCCACTCAAGGACAATCAGAGACATGTCCTGAAGTCACTCCTGTGTTGTCTTGGCTGTGGGCTTTGGGTTGTTGTCCTGTTGGAAGGGGAACCTTCGCCACAGTGTGAGGTCCTGAGTGCTCTGGAGGAGGTTTTCATTAAGGATCTCTCTGTACTTTTCTCCGTTCATCTTTCCCTCGATCCTGACTAGTCTCCCAGTCGCTGCCGCTGAAAAACATCCCCACAGCATGATGCTGCCAACACCTTGCTTCACCATAGAGATAGTGTCAAGTTTCCAGACGTGACGCTTGGCATTCAGGCCGAAGAGTTCAATCTTGGTTTCATCAGACCAGAGAATCTTGTTTCTCATGGTGTGAGAGTATTTTAGGTGCCTTTTGGAAAACTCTGGGAACCTCAAGCGGGCTCGTCATGTGCGCTTTTACTGAGGAGTGCTCCGTCTGGCATTATACCATAAAGCCTGATTGTGGAGTGCTGCGCATGAGTGTTTGGATCTGGAAGGTACTCCTATCTCACAGAGAACTCTAGAGCTCTGTCAGAGGGAGACCCATGGTTTTGTGTCACCTCCCTGACCAAGACCCTTCCTCCCCGATGTCTCTCAGTTTGGGTCCATGCGGCCTTTCTAGGAGAAGTCCTTGTGGTTCGAAACTTTCTCATTTAGAAATGATTAGCCCACTGTGTTTTGGGACCTTCCAATGCTCAGAAATGTATTTGTAACCCTTCCCCAGATTATACCTCAACACAATGTGGTCTCAGAGCACTACGGACAATTCCTTCCGACCTCATGGCTTAGTTTTTGCTCTGACATGACGTGGGGTCAATGTGGCCTTATATAGAAATGTGTATGCCTTTCAATCATGTCAAATCAATGAATTTAACCACAGTGGACTCCAATCAAGGTGTTGAGAACATCTCAAGATGATCAAGGAACAGATGCACACTCTGAGCCTCATTTTTCAGTCTCATAGCAAAGGGTCTAATATCTTATGTTAATAAGGTATGTTTTTTATTTTAAAAAACATTAATAAAAATGTCTAAAAGCCGTTTTCCCTTTGTCTCCATGAACCTATTTGTGTTCTCCGTTTCCTCTCCAAAGCATCACGACTCCAAAATCACAGAGCTTTGTCCTAGTATCGGTACAGCTCTTCTTGCCAAACTTCTGTCTGTAGCGTCGAAAGTTTGGGCTAACACAAATATATGCCTTCTGTGGAAAAAGTGAGTTTTCTCACAAACACTTTCCGTAGCATTCCAGTTGTTTTTTTGTCCTTCTGTGACCCCACAAAGCCTCACTCTATAGATCAACAAGTACCACTACATTTTGTAAAATAATAGTGAGACATCAAACTACTGGCAATAAAGCACTATGGAATCATATTAGTAACCAAACAAAGTAGTTAAATATATTTTTGAGATTCTTCATAGTAGCCACCGCTTTATGCCTTGATGACTGTCTTTGCACACGTTGGGCATTCTCTCAACAAGCTTCATCAGTATGCACCTGGAATGCCATTTCCAATTTAACAGTTGTGTCATAGTGTGGCGTACAGCAGGTCACCACCAGGGGAGACCTCGTTCGAGCCTTGTGACAGATGTGTATACATCACGAGGTGATGGCCTCACTGTGACATGCAGGTTTGACTTGTTCTCTGGAAAGGGAATAATGGGTGATTGGAGTTGGTGAGTAATCAATGGCTTTGATTTGCTCACAGCTTGTGCAAGGCATAAACTGCCAGAAGGCAGCCCACACAGGGAGGACTGGGGAAGTAAGTGACTCCATTTAGTTTGGAACGTGCGAGCTAAGACGAGGGGAGAATGAGAATGTTGCCCGACGGAATAAAGCAAGACCGGAGCCCAACAGAACGTATCCGGAGATGGTCTCATGGGGGAACCTATCCTTTTCTCTTTATTTGTTAACTTCATAACACCTTGAAAACTGAGCTATATAACCTTGTCCGTGTCTGATCTGTGTAAACGTCTTACCAAAACCCCGGTCCTACCACAATAATATACACACACTTGAAGTCAGAAGTTTAACATACACCTTGCAAAATACATTGGAACTCAGTTTTCACAATTCCCTGACATTAATCCTAGATAAAAATCCTTTTTAGTCAGTTGATTCCCACACTTTATTTTAAGAATGTGAAAAGTCCAAATAAATAGTACAGAAAATTAATTTAATTTTTCAGCTTTAATTTATTTATCACATCCCAGTGGGGTTCAGAATTTGACTACACTCAATTCATATTTGGTACATTGTCTTTAAATGTTTAACTTGGTCAAACATTTCGCGGTAGCGCTTCCACAAAGGCTTTCCCAGCAATAATGGGTGATTTTGGCCAATTCCTCCTGACAGAGCTGTGTAACTGATCGATTTTTAGGCCTACTTTTTTCAGTTTCCCTACCACATTTTCTATAAGGATGGGCCCGGCGGGCTTTTATGATGGCCATCAATACCTTACTTTTGTTTGTTCTTAGGCCATTTTTGCACAACTTTGAAGTACTGCTTTGGGTCATTTCCCATTTGGAAGACCCATTTTGCGACCAGCTTTAATTCTTGACTGATGTCTTGAGATGTTGCTTCAATATATCGACATAATTTTACTTCCACATGTATGCATCTATTTTGTGAAGTGTACAGTCCCTCCTGCAGCAAAACACTCAAACATTACGCTGCACCGTGCTTCACGGTTGGGATGGTGTTTCTTTGCTTGCAAGCTCCCTTTTCCTCCAAACATAACGATGGTCCATTATGGCCAAACAGTTTTCTATTTTTGTTTCATCAGACCAGAGGAACATTTCTCAAAAAGTACGATTCTTCGTCCCCATGTGGCAGTTGCAAACCGTGTCTGCTTTATATATGGCGGTTTGGAGCATGTGGCTTCTTTCCTTCTGAGTGGCTTTTCAGGTTATGTCGATATAGGACTCGTTTTACTGTGGATATAGATACTTTTCCATGTTTCCTCCAGCATCTTCACAAGGTCTTTGCTGTTGTTTTTGGATTGATTTGCACTTTTCGCACCAAATACGTTCATCTCTAGGAGACAGAACGTGTCTCATTCCGAGTGGAAATGAATGGCTGCGTGGTCCATGTTGTTTTTTACTTGCATACATTGTTTTGTACAGAATGAACGTGGTATTTCAGGCGTTTGGAAATTGCTCCCAAGAATGAACCAGACAGATTTTTTTTCTGAGGTTTGGCTGATTTCTTTTGATTTTCCCATGACGTGGAGGCACTGAGTTTGAAGGTAGGCCTTGAAATACATCCACAGATACACCTCCATTGACTGAAATGAATGTAATTGCCTATCAGAAGCTTCTAAAGCCATGACAATTTTCTGGTATTTCAAGCTGTTTAACTTTCTCTGCGCTTACGGATCCTTTTACGGGATCACTTTCCTAACAACCGCTAGAATTGCAAGGTTGCCAAATGCATAAATATTTCAAAAAATATTTATAATCATGTAATACAAGTGAAATTTACAAAACACAGCTTAGTTTTATTTGTTAAATCACTAGCATGTCAAAGATTTTGAAAATATACTTTACAGCAAAAGAAATCAAGCTTTTTTGTGAGTGTAGCATCAATGCTAACAATCTAGCCCACCCCAAATTAGCATGGTCACGAAAGCAATAAAAATAATTACGCTTACCTTGATATCTTCGGATATTTCCACTCACGAGACTCCCAGTTACAACAAAATGTTATTTTTACCACAAAAAAACGTCTATTTGGGTTGCGCATTATGTTGAGAAAACACAAGCCGTGTTCCGTTAGACAAAATTCCAAAAAGTATCCGTAATGGTCGTGAAAAAATGTCAAATGGTTTTTTATAATCAATCTCTGGTGTTTTTAACAAACATAATCGATAATATTTAAACCGGACCATAACTATTCTTTAACCTGTCTAGCCCCGGGGTAGCGAACCGCCACTTCCACTTGAAAATATTTTTCAGAAATATTAGAACTTTCACACTTAAACAGTCCAATACAGCAAATGAAAGATAAACATCTTGTGAATCCAGCCAACATGTCCGATTTTTTTAATGTTTTACAGCGAAAACACACGTTATATTATGTTAGCTCACCACCAAATACAAAAAAGCACAGACATTTCTTTCACAGCACAGGTAGCTTGCACAAAACCCCCAAATAGAGAATTAGTCACTAACCAAGAAACAACTTCATCAGATGACAGTCTTTATAACATGTTATACAATAATCTATGTTTTGTTCGAAAATGTGCATATTTCAGGTATAATCATAGTTTTACATTGCAGCTACAATCAAATAGCACGAAGCCAGCAAGATAAATTACAGGAACAACGTGAAATACCTAAATCTATGATCATAAAACATTTATGAAAAAATAAACATGGTGTACAGCAAATGAAAGATAAACATGCTTGTGAATCCAGCCAATATTTCAGATTTTTTAAGTTGTTTTACACGAAAACCACAATATAGCATTATATTAGCGTACCACAATAGCCAACCACACAACCGCATTCATTCACCGCAAAGGTAGCGATCGCAAAAAACAGCAAAGATATAAATTATTCACTAACTTGACAAACTTCATCAGATGACAGTCTATCATGTTACACAATACATATATGTTTTTGTTCGAAATGTGCATATTTAGCGGTACAAATCGTGGTTTTTACAATGTGAATAGTAGCCAAACTGCACAAATTATCCAGATATATTTCTGACACTCACCTAAATCTAATCAAAGAAACTCATCATAAACTTTAACTAAAAAAACATGTTGTACAGCAAATGAAAGATACACTACAGTTTCCTTAATGCAATCGCCGTGTTAGAATTCTAAAAATCACTTAGTACGACATACAGCTTACGTTATAGCGAGACAGCGCTGCCCAATGAGGGCGGAAAATAGTACTAAACATTTTCCACAGAAATAACGAAATAACATCATAAATGGTTCTACTTTTTGCTGAGCTTCCATCAGAATGTTTGTACAGGAGTCCTTTGTCCAGAATAATCGTTGTTGGTTTAGAATGTCCTCTTTCTCCTGTCGAATTAACACACAAAGCTAGCCAAGTGGGCGCGAGTTGTCCATCTTCACCAAACGAGCGAATCGGAAAACACAAAACTCCCGATAAACGTTCAATAATCTGATAAAACTATATTGAAAACATACTTTATGATGATATTATCACATGTATCAAATAAAATCAAAGACGGAGATATTAGCCGTCTATACGTCTATACCGAAAGCTTTTCAGAAGGCAATCCAGGGTTCTTCCGCGCCTTGCTGAACAAAGGAATTTGGGTCACGTCATTCCAAGAGCTCTTGTTCGACCTCAGATCAAGCTAGACACCCCATTCCACCTCCCACTGCCTGGTGACATCTAGTGGGAAGGCGTATGAAGTGCATGTATATCCATAGATTTCAAGCAAATGAATAGGAAGGCCTGGAACAGAGCCTCGATTTCAGATTTTTCACTTCCTGACAGGAAGTTTGCTGCAAAATGAGTTTCTGTTTTTTCTCAAAGATATATATTCAATCGGTTTTTAGAAACTTGAGAGGTGTTTTCTATCCAATAATAATATGCATTTGTACGATCTAGAATAGAGTACGAGGCTGTTTAAATTGGGCAATTTTTTCCCACAGTGAAAATAGGCCCCCTATCCAAAGAAGTTAAGGACAAAAGAAAAATGGGAGCCCCTCTCTTTTGCGGCAGGAACTATTCAGAGGACACCTGACCTCTTTTGAAACATCTCGCTCATTTTTCAAAATAAAAGCCTGAACTATGTCCAAAGCCTGGTCACAGCCTGAAGGAAGCCATTTAAATGGAGGATAGACGGTCCAGGAACACAGAATTTTAAACGCTCTCTTAGGAATGAGAGTGGCGCTAGCGGCACTCCCCCGCTCACCCACTGAAAAACCAGTGGGCGCGAAGATTCAAAAAAATATTTTTTTTAAAATATCTTAACTTTCAAGAACATTAAAAGTCAAATAGCAGCCTTTAATGAAAGACACAGAATCTTTGTGAATCTCCAGTCAACATGGTCGATTTTTAAAATGTTTTAACAGGGAAGACACAATATGTAAAGAATGTACATCTATTACCTAAAAACACATTAGCATAGATCCACCATCTTTTATTTTGTCGCACCAACACAGTAGCTATCACAATTCGGCTAAACTAAGATATTTATAGGCCCCTAACGCAGAAAAAAATACAAATAATCAGATTGACAGTCTGAGTAACATATTTTTATGGTATGGGATAAAGGTTTTTGTTAGAAAAAAGTGCATATTGCAGGTAGATGGCATAGGTTACAATTGCACCCACCGTCACAAATGGAATAGAAAAAACTTACTTAGAGCAACGTGTTTTACTACTTACTAATCATCAACATTTCGTAAAAATACAACAGCATACTACGAATCGAAAAGAACAGATCTGTGAATAGCAGACAATATTTTCGATTTTCTAAGTGGTCTTACAGGGAAAACACAATAAGTCGTTATATTAGGCAAATAGGCACATAGCACATCGCAGCGCCCAGCAGTGATTCCTAGCGCGCAATGTAATCGTAAAGTAAACATCGCCAAAAATATTAATTTTTTCACTAACCTTCTCAGAATTCTTAGATGACAACTCCTGTAACATTCATATTACACAATCATAAAGAGTTGTTGGATCGAAAATGGTTTTATAATTCTAGGCCACAAAATCATGGTTAGACAATGTGAAATGTAGCTCAGCTGGTCAGAAAAGTCTGTGCGCCACTTTAGACAGTGATCTTACTCTTATACATAAATATCATAAAACGTGACTAAAAAATATAGGGTGCGACAGGGATTGATAGACATTTATTCTTAATTAACATATGGTGCGAATTACAATTTTTTAAATTATCCTTACTGTTGCAAGTACAGGCTTGTCGCCAAGCGAAGCTACGTCAAAACAATGGCGTGCCGAGAGGGCCACTACACTTTTTCGAGCAGAAACAGCGATTTATCATAATTAAAGAATGTTCCTACTTTGAGCTGTTTCTTCCATCGGTAATCTGGGCAAAAGGAATCCTTTCTTGGGGTCCAATCGTCTTTTGGTGGAAAGCTGTCCTCTTGCCATGTGGGAAATGCAACTGCGTTCGGGGATGAACTGGAAGCGTGCCCAGCAATTCACAGCCTTTCCAGAAATAAATGTCCAAAATCGCAACTAAACGGATATAAATTGCTATAAAACGCTTTAAATTAACTACTTATGATGTTTTTTAACTCCCATAACGAGTAGAAACATGACCCGAGTAAATATTACTCCTCCACTAATGCTTGGAACAGGTGCGTCGGGTGGGCCCTCTAT